>NW_005187429.1:3865103-3875509 GCF_000239375.1 Pundamilia nyererei
AAGTGATAGCAGAGCTGTACGTTTTAATTTGTTTCCAAAACCCCGCAGTCAGGACATGCTATATTGTATTTAGATAGAAGCTAGCGAGCTAACTTCCTGCTAACTTCTAACTCCGTTAAATGTCATAAATTCAGTTTTCATGGATGCCTGGTAGAGCAGAACGCTGATCATTTTATTAAAGATGAAAGACTTTAGACAGTTTTTCAACTCTCAGTAATGCCAAAGTGATCGTTTGATATATGGACCTGCAGCGGAGTTTAGGTCCAGACACGGCTAGTGACGTCAGACTGAACAACCTTCTGATAACTTCTGTAATGGTTTTCTCTATATCTTTGTCAGTCTCTCACACCATTACGGAGGAATTTTGGACACTATTCTTTACAATGGCCTCATATGTGACTCTACTCTGGTATACAGAGGAGTTAATGGTTGACACGGTGACTACAAGGTGCCCAGGTTAAAAAAAAACAAAAAACAGTCCAAATCATCACTCCTCCTGGTAATCCTTTCAAACAAGCCATACCTGTTCAGTCTTTTTCTAACTGTTCTGTCATGAACTGGAACATTTAACATGATAACTCAGGTCTGTGGAGTCTGAGAAGTAGCTCTTGGGCTGATTTTCGCAATATTTCATTGCACCGTCTGACCTTGGGTTGGATTTGCTGGGACGTCCACTCCTGGGAAGATCGGTAACTGACTTGAATGTCCCACTTGTGAATAATCTTTCTCACTGTAGAATAATGGACTTTAAATGATTTGGAAATGACCAGATAACCCTTCTTTGACTGACAGACAGCAATGATTTCTTTTCTCAGATTATTCCAAATGTTCCTGCTTGGCATTTTCTTAACACACACATGAATACTCCAGACCAGGAAAGAAACAACACTGACGATCAGGTTATCGAGTACATTTGATTAGCAGCTACTTACCATCTCAACTCCTGTGGAAGCAGTAAGGGCGTTTTTTACACAATGCTTCCACGTTTTGACTTAATTTTTGTCCATGTAAGAACCAGATGATTCTTTTCTAATATGTTAAACCTTACGTATAATTGAAAGAGGATTTATGGCCTTGTTTATGATTTTAGCGTTGCCTAATTTTCGAGGTATTTTAAAATTAAGGGCCTTTAAATTACTGACGCTTAGAGGAGGAGCGCTTTATGGTCAGCATAAAATTAAAACTCACACACAGCTCAGAGTAATTGGTGAAAAAAAAAACACGATCTACTGCTTGCGGCTATGGATTCTTTTATTACAACATATATTACGATATAAAAAATGTACCGTGCTTTGGATCAGAGCCAAACCTGAATGTCTCAGGACCATATGGTAAGTTGCAAACCCCTGTGGTGGACACAGTGGGAAGCAGAGCGGTTTCGTCAACATCAACCTCGTTCCCACTGTTCTAAACAAGCCTAAAAATCTTTCTCATGTCTCATTTGGTATTAAGACAAATCAGTCTCAAAGGAAGAGTATGTGAAGCATTTCAATCCTCTTACACTAGTCTGATGTCTGAAAAGAAACAGACAGTTAAGAGGTTCCAATTAACAAAGTGCATGAGATTAAGGATCGCTCTTGGTAAAGTCTGTTATACAGACTCAGTGATGAAAGAGACATGGATAAATAACATCATAGGTTTATTTATTTTAGCTTATTAATGCAAGAGAAGATACCTGAAAAGAGAAAACGAATGTGGCTGTTTAGGCTTCATTTAGAACTTTCAGCCAGATTGATGAACTGCTAAGCGGGACCACTGGGAAAGCCCAAAGGACCAAAGTAGTCAAAACCCATTTGCAAAATCACACAGTAAGAGACTGCAAACAAAATTACCACAAAGAAATGTAAGACACAGATCCATCCATCCGTGGACAAGAAAAAGATAAATGGTAGCAATAGGCAGGCAATAAAGCCAGAGAGGACACAAAAAAGCCACATCTTTGCATCGGTTTTACACCAGTATGAGTCGTGCACAGCATCTTGCCTAGTTTAGGGGATGTTAGTGGGGTTCATGCAATACTGTACACACCATCCACTAATGGACGAGAAGTGACTGGGTCCGCCCCCCCCCCGGGAATGCAGGTATTGAGCACTTTCCTCCAAATGCCATCACTTTATTAAATGAACTTCTCTAAAAAGCCGCACTAACATTCTGATTAAGGTTGGACTGATGTTCCTCAGAAGTTAGTTCAAGCTCCCTCTTTTTTTCTTATTTTTTTTTAAATACGTTTGACAACACCTACCTCCTGAAAGAGGGGTGAGGAGCCCGGAGAAGCAAAGGAGAAGGAGACGACAGGAGCAGAATGTGAAGAGACATTAAAACATTTCAAATGAAAGGTGCGTCAGAAGAGCTTGTCAGTGCATTACCTCCAAGATTAAAGGGGTCTCGGTGTCTTCTGTCGGGTTCAAGGGAGACTGCATAAGGATTTGGCTCAGACTCTTAAATACCTCTGTCGACTAAGATTCAAACAAACACTTCCACAATAATTACATGTTGACTTTTCTTCGTTTCCAGCAGAGAAGGTAAAACATTTTAAAATGAAACTCCTACATTGTCAGCATAAGCACTCGCTGGTGTTTATTCAAGCTGAGAATTTTTAACGCTATTATTCACTGATTAGGGCACATGGCAGAGAAAATCGTAAAATAATGCCATCACAGTTAGAAGCCTTCTGAGAGTTCAGGAGGAATAAGTCATTTAGTTCAGGTATTAGTTAGGAAATGAATGTGCCATTGGTTGTCATCAGGAAACAGGCAGCCATGCCAAAACTCTTTCTTGACGGTATCCTCGAGGGTTGACATTTTGCGCTCATATTGCATTTTTTTTTTTAGCTCTTTTATGGTTTAATACATGCACAAATGTCCTAGAAGTTACTTATACTGAACTATACACCCGAAGAAGCTGTCACGCTGCTGTTTCTTGCCTCTTGTCTCAAACCAAAGCCTTCATCTGGCCATTACCTCCGACATTCAGCTGGAAATTAGTAAACGAACACTTTAAAATCTGTGGCATTTTAAAGCAAAACACATTCACCCTGTGTTCTCTAAACCAGCGAGGAGCCCGGCTGGAAGCCGTGGACTGCTGGTGTTCTTAATAGCAGTAGCTGTCAACACAGACAGGGTGGCTGAACTCTAGATGTGCCTGTCAGACATTCAAGCAGCTGTGACCGGTGCTGCTGAATGCAAACATGAGTGGCCATTTGTATGAATTTGGCAGGCTGAGATGTGACTGTCAAAACTGTGTGTAGACACATGTGGTACCTGTCTTACCAGTGGAGGAAAGTTCTTTGTACAGAAATGCTAAGAAATCCTGATTGAATGTCAAAATATTTTGACAGTGTCTCGACCCTCGAAACGGGAGTTTGACAAAGCGGTATGAACCCGGTGTCCATTTGCTCGCTTGATCTAGAGCCTTCAACCACATTACATCCTGAGCAAACTGAATACAACTATGTGACGCCACTGAAGCTTCGAAACACGTTAATGAGCAGATGTTTGTTTCTGAAGCGAGCCTCTCTCGAAAATACATTTGTAGTGTTGTTATGCACAGCTAAATTCTTTCTCAGCTATGATTCCATAGTAAAATATTGACTTGCTGGATTTCTTTAACCGATTTTAGAGTGTCACATTTATGACAGTCAGTAAACAAAGCACAGAGCAAGGTTTACATCCAGAATCTGTGACTGTAACAGCACTTTAGGAAAGGTTCAAGAAACCTGGCTTTGAGTTGGTATTGAGTATTAAGTTCATGCATTGTGGACCGTATCCGACTAAACTGCACGATACTCTCCCTCCAACCATTCAGTTCAGTTTGAATCCATTTTATTTATATAGCACCCATTCATAACAACAACTAGCTCAAGGCGCTAAACATTGCAAGGTATAATCTCTGCAATATTAAAAGAAAAAAAAAAGAAAATCTGCAGATCCCCTTTGAGCAAGTGGTTGGCGATGGTAGTGAAGAAAAACTCCCTTTTACCAGGAGGTGGCCTCCAGCAGCTCTCTGGAAATGGGAAAGAGAAAACAAGACGGAGGAGCAAACACAAACTATGTGAGATAAAGGGAAAATTTGCTGTTGTCATTATAAGCACATAGGGGAAGAAAAGAACATTTCATAGGAAGTCCTGCAGCAGACTGAGCTTATTCAGGGCCATCTGATCCAGCTGTAACTACAAGTTTTATCAAAAAGGAAAGCTTCTTAAAAGCAGAGACTGTCTCCCAATCTAAACTGGGAGCTGGTTTCACAGGAAAAAAGCTGAAGTCTTGTAAGCTACCAAACATCACCCAAAAAGCAAAACATGCAACATAGCCAACGCACAGCCTTTGCAGACAGTGGCGTCGATTAAGAAAAAACTGGTAGGAAAATAAATTCTTACGAATGTTAGTTCAGTATTTATTTGGAAAGCCAGACTTAAAAGAATGCAGTTCTGACTTGCAGTGACTTACATCTGATTTCGAAAACACGTTCCTCTTTCTTTGAGCAAATATCCACTGCCTAGATTGTTGCTATGGCAATCATAAAGTGCATATTGGGCAGCTTTTACCACTGCCTGCCACAACACAAAGTCTCCTCTTTCATGTAACTTTCTTGCACACAATAATTTGTTGTAATCTTACACTTCCAATACTATAATTCAAATTCTTCTGACACATCTGGAACAGAGCTGCTATGTGGCCTCGGCAGATCACTCACAGCCCATGCAGGTTTAAAAACAATTACTCAACCTCTAATGCAGATGGCACATTGCTGCCTGCAATGCCTAGCTGTGAGAAGCCGTTGAATTATATTTGCTTTGACTTTCTTGTCAGCCACAAGTACAAACACACTCCTGTTGTGTTTGAGGTTAATAAAACAGAGTGCTCTATGCGAATAAAGCCCCAAAACAATTCACGGGAGACATTAATTTAAATGCTTTAATAAGAAAGACAACAGAATATTCCAAATGTCAAGGTTTTGGAAAAACCTTCCAGAACAAATGGACATATCTCTCCTACAGTAATGAAAAATGGCAGCATATAATAACCCAGAGTAAAGCTAAGCTACTTAATGTAAATTCTGCCCTGGAGAAGGAAACAGTGCTCTCTCTAGTTGACCGCTGCAAGGACGTACGTACACGCATCACAATGAAGACAAAGAGAAAGGCAGAATTAGTATGAAAAACTGTGAAGACTGAAAGAGAAATGGCTGAAAATTGATTTCAAGTTCTGTCAGTGACGGCGAAGAAAACCACGCGCGGAAAAAACAACATCTCTCACCAACTGCCTTGAGAAAACAAAACTGTGCCATTAAAAATATAATAGGATTATCGTTTCTGTTTGTTTGTCACGGTGGATCAGGAAAATTAGAGTTAAGAGAAGAGCTTAGAGCCACATTGTTATCACCACTTCAGAAAACGAGGCGCAGACACAGACCATTTGCATATTCATTTACTGCTTTTGAAATTCACCTTTTTAATTAGTCTGTGTGTAACAATCACTTAATATCTGCAAACACCTTGACACGGAGAGCCACCGCAAACAACGTCCTCAGCTGCCGAGCGCTTAACGCGGGATCATCAAACAGCGGGCTGGTGTCTGTTCGAGTGATGCCTGAGTGGGAGGAAAAGAAATGAAAAAGAGAGGAAAAAATAAAAGTCAATGAGATGAAGGCTAACAGTCACTCTCAAGGTTGTGGGAGCTGTGCTTGTTTGTTTTGCTGTTTAACTTAAAAACAAAAAGAAGAAGAAGGAGTGAGAGAAAAAGCTTCTGAACAGAAAGTTGTACCGAGAGCACCGAGTCAAATCAGCCGAGTGTGTTGTCTTGTTGGTTGTTATTTTTGTTGGTTTTCCAGCAGGCAGGGTCTTCAGAGGATGACACAGAGGACCTTCTTATGCGTGCGCCTGCCACACCGCTGCTGTCTTTGGTTCCCTCTTGTCATAATTACCTGGAGAACAATGAGGGTGCGACTCTGAGAACTGACCATTGTGTGCAGATATTTCTAATTATGTGAAGATGACATGAAGAATTTTTTATTTTATTTTTTTCCATCACGATGCTCGATCACAGCTAAAGGAAAAAACAAGCAAGAAAAATGTGTGAGACTGAACAATCGTATGTTGCCTTCAAATGGCAAAGTGAAAATGTAAAAGAAGTTAGTTTTTTAAAGATCTGAGCTTTCAAATATCTCTTAAGTAATGCTGAGAGGTATGAGAGGGTCAAGTTTCCCTTTAAGAAGCATATTAATGTCTGCATGCATTCATGTATTCTTCCCCTTGCTTCTTGAATGTGTCTGTTGGATTAAAGCAGACACATTAACTCTTCACTCTGCACCTGTTCTTCTTATAGAAAATTCAGTCACACTTTGATTTTTATGCAAAAGCCCAACGCAAACACTTAAACAAATCTACTTACATTAAAAGAAAACTTGAATAGCAAACTCATTATTCCTATTTGCTTCCATTTGTTCTCATTTACTTTTAAAACTGTTAACCTCTGCATAAAATTTACTCTCTATTTAATTTCACTTTTATCCTTCATTGAATGAAGACTTGGAAGAAAAGGCAGAGGTCAAAAGAGATACTATAATAACATTTAAATCTATAAAAAGATCAAAAACTGTAAGATTATTGAAGCCTTCATAGTTATTGAACTTTATTAGCAACAAAGATCAGGTGAGAATGTGAGTGAATGGTTGTTTGTCTCAATGTGTTAGCAACAGATTGGTGATCTGTCCAGGTATCCTTCCTCTCACCCGATGACTGTTGGGGTAGGCTTCAACCCCAATGAGACCCTGAATTGGATAAGTGGAAGACGATGATCGATGTTGTAATCGTATCATCAGATCCGTCTTCTGGACAGTTGGGTAAAAAGAGGTACTGAGCTGTCAACTGATCACCACCTGGTGGAACGCCTGGCAGAGGCCCCAGTCCGCAAGATCTTCAGCTCCTACCGTCAGCAGAGTTTCAACAGCATTTCGAAGGAAACTTGGACATTGTTGCATGGATATCAGGACCTCTGGATTGGCAGACCGTGGTGGTGGTTCCCATCTTCAAGAAGAGGGACCGGAGGGTGTTCTTTCTAATATCCCACTATATATAGTGGGATATTATAATATTTATTGGGGTTTTTTCCCAGATTTACCCAAACCCTAAGTGCTTACTCAGCAAGCTTATGAGCACACAGTGTCCTCACTTGTTCAAAATTCTGTTGTATTTAAAGGAGACAGCTGTTCAGTGTTTCTGCTAAGGCCTTAGCCTTTAGTTTGCACAAAAGACCAAATAGCTTTGAGAAAAATGAGACAAACCAGAGAATGTAAAAGCCGTGTAATGTAAATTGTGTTTGTTGTGGGAGTAAGTCACAACTTTTACGCTGAAGATGAACACTCGATGTTTCTTGTTTGCATTTTTTCACATTTCACCATCACTCGGTGAGCAGTTGGTTAATGCGGCAGACAAGTTGGTCAAGTTGGTGTCGTCCATACAAACTGCAGGCGGCCACACCAAACTGGTGGTGACCTAAACAATCACAGAGGTTTCTGGAGCAGAATAGAGCCTCCAGGAGGGTGGCTGACAAGTCTCAGGACCTGCCACATTTAGTTTGAGTCTGTTTTTAACCAGTCAGAAGTAGCATCAGTAATAGATGCACTTTGGAGATAAGATAAACTAAGTTATCTGCTCTACCCTTGTGTCCAAATACGGTCATGTGTGAGTAAAAAAAAGTGAAAAACAACAGCTGATATCCACGTGAATACACATGTAATTTAGCAACATAATCAATTTGACTGTTGGCTCAATCAATGAATAAATAAAACTATAAAGGTAAAAGATTTACACACTAAATCTAGTGCATCATCATCATCAGTGAATCCACTGCACTGTAGAAGAAGCTGGCGTTAACATTTACTTTCAGTCATTGTGAAGCTGACAGCTGCCAGTCAAGCCTCTCTGATGTCTCTCAGTACTGCAGCTTTAGTGGCTGTTGGCGTTCTGCTGATCATAAGCAGTAACAGATGTACAGCTAATGAATGGGGTGTTCGGACAGACTCTCCCTTGATGTTAAACAAAGCTCTGTAATGTGATGCCGGACTCGTTGCAAATTGATACCCGCCGCTAAACTGGCAAAGAAAGGCAAGTTAGGCAGGCTCACAGCCAAATGCAGCTGGGCAGCGACTGTGTTCAAAACGATTCTTTAAGGCACTTCCTTCATTCTCAGTTGCGGCAAACTTTCCTCCCAAAGGCAAAAAACCTTTTTGATCTTTAAGAAACAACATATAATCAAGAGTAGCTCCCATGCTGTATATGCACTATTACACCTCTTAGCATGATTGTGGTTAGCTCATGTTTCAGTCTGCGTTCTGCATTTTCCAGAGAGGTTTAGGAACAAATAAGTAAGAATCCAGTTAGATTGTCTTTTGGTCCATATTTAATTCTTTACAAACAAAAACACATTACATTCGTATTAAATATTTGAAATCTTAGATAAAATGATCTCTGACTAAAACTTAAAAATATATCTGGGACAACAGTGAACAGAAATCCAAAATCACATTTCCTTAAAACAAGTGAGACATTGTCCTCTCACTTTGTGTCTTTAAATAATTCAAAATGAAAAATGAAAAACGATTTGAGATCACTTTCCTTTCCCATCACTCACACAGATGGCAGCCTGGCTTCCCTGACTGGCAGATGACATGACAGATGTTATTTCATTTCTCTGTTTCTGTTTGGACAGAGAATAATAATTGGATCTGTTTAATGGCACTCTCTCAATTTTTCTCCGTTATAGCTCCATTTTGTTTTCAAACTGCTGCCGATTTCTTGCTTTTTAGCAGTAAACACTACGCCGCTGGCAGGAGGCGGACTACTTTAACAAGCGACTTAAATGTTTCAATGTAATTTACTCTCACTTTAATATTTCTACAGCAGGACGACGCAGCTAAAAAGATGGATAGGGCCCGAGTGTTTGTCAGAACTTTACCTGTGCGCCGTTCAGTGCTGAAATTATTTAACTAGCTGAGGAAGGAAAAAAAAGGCAACAAAAAAAACTTTTCCTTCCCCAGCTGTCACTGTGGAAAGACACAGTGTGGCATCACGTTGGGTTTTCTGGACATCCCTGCGGCACTGGCAGAGCGCAGCCACTTCACTCTACGCTCGGTAACCAAACCTGTTTTATTCTTAGGGTACCTAGCACTTTCTGACACATTTGATGTGTTTGCATGTCTCTGTATGATGTGTGTGTACATAAATAACACAACTCTGAATATCTGTGTGCAGTAAGGAGGGCTGTGGGGAGGAGGTGGGGTGGTGGGGGGCATGTGGATGTTCCTTCTGCAGTGCTGTCTTGTTGCCGCATTTCTTGCTGACAGGTCTGATCAGAACGTGATGACAGCCTATGATTGTCAAAACGCCTGTCGCTGAGTGGCAGATCGGCTTTGGCTCTGCCTTATTTCCCACTTCCCTTCCCCCTGGTTTTGTCACATCTCTTTCCCAGCACTGGGGTTGGCTTAACTCAGAGTGAAGGTAAGAAGAGTTGCGTACAGGCAGCATGAGGAACTCAATCTCTGCGTGTTGTGTTAGGGCCATTGTAGATGTCATACGTTAATACTCCCACGGCGGTGGAGAAGGAAGCCAGATACCTGACAGTGTGGGAGTTAAACCAGGAGTTGGAGAGCAGAGTTTGGTGAGTATCTTGACAAACAAAGCAGAGCTGCTCCGTGCATTGTGTCTTGGACAGGTGTGACAAGAGCAATAACGGTAGTTTCCCCAAGAAGAATGCTTGAAACCGCACTCTTCAAATTATGCACCAGCAGATACAATTTTTAATAACCTTCATATTTTAGTTAGAAGATAAGACAAGATGAATCTCCAAAATGAAAACCCACAAAAGTAACAGGACTTTATCTTGCATGCAGCAAGACTTTGGTTTCGTTTTAAGAACAAGAATTTGTTTGTCTGTGTTACACAGAGCGTAATTCCTGAACACTGAATTGAAATAATGTTTGCATTATGCATAAAGGCAAAGTTCAAGTGAGAATCGATCAGTTTCAAAACAGTGTGGGTCTCGTATTAGATCAAAAAGCTTTGAATTAAGCTTTTTGGTAAATCTAAGGTTACAAATTTTCATTCATCAAAATAACATTTTCCACAGTGCATGAGGCTGAGCAGGAGTCATGTTTGAGAAGCTGAGTGAAATAAAAAAGAACGGCTCATGACTGCAGCTGACTTGACTGGAAGCAACAACACACAATAGTCCTATTATACCAACAAATTATTAAAATAAAATAAAAAAAAAAAGATTTATTCACAGGTAAGTATACAGATAGCGTATCAGTTACACCTGCATTCATTTTGATAAAAGTGCAAGATTCACTTTTTATTGTATTAACTGAGCACTGATCATTAAATGTGTTAAAATTATAATTATATATAT
>NW_005187429.1:3875529-3882868 GCF_000239375.1 Pundamilia nyererei
ATATATTCTGTATCAGGAGCAGTGTTGGTCAAGTTACTTGAAAAAAGTAATCAGTAACTAATTACTGATTACTTCCCCCCAAATGTAATCCCGTTACTTTACTGATGACTTATTTTCAGAAGTAATTAGTTACTTAGTTACTTTTTAAAGCATGATTTATCCCCTAAATTTGTTTAACATTTAAACCTATTTTCTGCACATTCCAGCACATAAAATAAAACAGCTTTTTGTGTTTACACTCAGTCTTTCAAATAAATGCAAGTGAAACACAGCAGAAAATAAATAAAATCAAAGATTCAGCGGTCCTGTTGCTCTATTTTCACCTGTATAGCAGGAGTGTGGCAGGCGGAGGTGTACCCTGGTGCAGGTGTGCCGTGGTCAGTGGAAGAATCCGCGAGTTTCTCTGTGAATTTTTCCCATTATGTGGCAGCGCACTCGGTGCTTGCTCGGAAGTTTTGGGGGTTTTTTCGCTGTAAAAAGAAGTTTTCTTCCCACGCAGTGTACAGCGGACGCTAATGTTTTTGTCACTTTTTACGGAATCAAACTCAAAGTAAGGTCAGGTACTTCCAGGCATTAAACGCTGCACAGTCATATGCTCTCCCGCACTCGATATATTATCCATTGTTAATCTGCACACAGCTGTTGCCATGAACGTCGCACTTGCTTACGTCACAGTAACGCAGTAACGCAGCGTGCTTACGGTAAAGTAACAGTAATCTAATTACCTTTTTGCAATAGTACTCCCTTACTTTACTCTTTACTTGACAAAAGTAATCGGCCCATCTCTGATCAGGAGTGGTTGAAGGAAATGTGGATCTTCCACTTACTGCAAATGCCTCTTAAGGTTCCACAGTCCTCTGTTAATGTGGCTCTGGAGTATTAATAAAAAAAGAGATCTGATCCACAAAACTGTATTATGTTATGCATCATTACATAAAATCTGTAGTAATTTGGCAATTATTTGTGATGAAAAAATTGCAAATGTGCTGATGTGTACGTGCACACAAATTCACAAATAGTGACGTAGTTGCTGCAAAATGGCACTGACTACGACTTTTCTACCATAACTGACCACTCAGAGGACTTTTTAACTACAAGCCTCATTCCTCATTCACACACACTTTTGTGCGAGCACTTTATTCTACATATAAACACTTTGACTAACATTCGCTCGCTTGCACTCTGATGGATGCTTTGGGAGGAACTCGGGGTTCAGTATCTTACCCCCGTTCAGTTTCTGACCTTCCGATTGGTGGATGACCCACTCTACCGCCTGAGCCACAGCTTCCCCAAATAAAGCAGAAAACAACAAGTTGAGAGGAATCCGCTATTGCAAAGACACGCACTGTAGAAGATTGGTGCTCTGAATGTGATGTGTTGGCTGTCTGTCTCCATTTATAATTGGAAGTTTTTGCAATAATTTGCAAACCTTCGCCAATCTGTCTGATTGTGATTACAGTCAATCAGAGCACGATTGTGTGGAGACATCCCGCCAGATGACCAGTGCAAGCACCTTGTGGTCACCTAGTGGTGACAAAAAGGTTGAGGGCGAGGCAAGCTCAACCTCAACCAACTAGTTAGTTATCTCGACCACTTGTAGCTGGTCCCTGAATGCAAGAAATTGAATAAAATCGCAGAGCAACCACTGATTTGTGATAGCTGTGAGGAGGTTGCCATCCTGTTCATTTTCTATTGTGACAACTCCACAGATCTGATTATATTATTTATCTCTGTCTCTCTTCTACAGCGTGTCTTTCGTTCTGTCTTCCTTCTCTCACACCCAACTGGCCGCAGCAGATGGCTGCCCCTCCCTAAGCCCGGTTTCTTCCTGTTATAAGAAAGTTTTTCCTTCCCACTGTTGCCAAGTGCTTGCTCAAAGGGGTCTGTCTGATTGTTGGGGTTTTCTCTGTAGTGTTGTAGGACATTTACCTTAAATTATAAAGGCCTTGAGGTGACTGCTGTTGTGATTAGGTGCTATATAAATAAAGCAGAATTAAACCAAATGTAGAATGAAATAGCGAGGCATTTATATTGTCCTTCTCTACTAACTACTTAAAGTGCTTCCCTCTCCAGGCCAAATTCAACCACTCACAAAAAATAGAAAAAACAAGGTGGTGACGGCTGAAATGCCAAACACACGTCTTTAGTCCACAAACCAATAGGTGATGTCACAATGGTTACATCTTGTGGAGGCTATTGTTGCATAGAAACCACTAAAAAATAAGAAGCAAAAATAAGTGGTGTGAGAGTCAAACACATCAACAGTTAAGCTAATCACTTAATTTGATTTAAACGAGGTAAAAGCAAGCCATGAGACTGCAAACTCGCTTAAAAATGGAAACCACACTGATATGTTTACAGTCACAGTGTCCCCAGATTGCAGCAGTGCTGTTTATAGAGTTCATATCACATGATAGACATCTCAAATTCGATCTCTCGTTTGACTTGTAATGGCCTCAGATTAAATCTGCCCTTATGCAGCCAGTCCTCTTTGCTAAAACAGCTATGTGGGTGTGCTCAGCTCCCCAAACTAGCTCATCGTATAATTCAGTTTAGTGCAATGTCCACGCTCGTCACCGCTCTTCCACCGCCCACCCCCTCCCTTCAGTTCCCCGTCACTCTCATTTCTGCTGCGATCATGGTTGTTGGATAACTGTTAATTAAAGAGATGTCAAACACTTGCCAGTGATAGCAACTTAATTTGGGGCTAGAAAATAAAAACAGAGATATAACATATGTAGTGCCTTTAAAAGAGTAAAAGAGAGAATGGGGGAGGCCTGCTGTGACTCTGCAGGAAGTTGGTTGTGTTGCGGATCCAGGACATGAGTTACCCTCGGTGGAGATGTTAGGCAAGGCAAAAGTGACAGGCCAACATCCATCCGCCTCCTCAACTTGTCTATTTATATGTATATTCATATTCATGAGCTATTGGACCATGCGCTGTTGGCGATGCATTTAGCTTTATTGGAAAAACTGAATCTCAGTCCTTCCCCCTGGCAACTGACAGAGAAAGATTGCAGTGCCCAAGTGACAAAGGACTGGCAGGGCCTGGTACTAAATCATGATATTGACGTGGGCAATGAAAGCAGAATCTCAACTGTGGACTTGCAAAAATGCCTCAATATCACTTTGGGCATTAAGTGGATTGTTACTTATTCTATTAACACATCTTCTAAAGACTTGTAAGTCTTTGGGCAGCGTTTTGAAGACAGGGGAGAGGAACACAGATGACATGATAATTTATTATGACCCCTGTGCTTCAAGACTCTTTCAAACTTTTACCTCTGTGTCGCTACAGACAGGAGCAGTCTGTCTTGAGAACAGAGTGCATATTCATCTGATGAGATGACTGTTAACCTTTAAGTCAGCCAATAATTTTAAAACACAGCAAAACTAAGACTTTCAAATTATCAGTGTCTGCTGGAATAAAAGGCAGCCTGACATCTGTAACACAGAGGAAATGCTAAAGCTGCGTTTGAAGCACCAACTCAGCTGTACCCAGTCAAGAGGAAGATAGGAAGAAAAAAAACTAAATATAGTTGTTGCTTTTAAAATAGAAAGGACTATTAGGAGAAAAAGACTGCAGTAACATTTGAAAAATACAAAAAATAAATATATATGTATATTCAGCTCAGTGTTATAAGGTTTATGTGTCAAGACGTAATAAATAAAAATCCTCTGGTCACCCCATAATTCAGTAGCTTGCACCACCTTTAGCAGCAATAACTTGAACTAAAGTTTTCTGTATGACTTGAATGAAATGTTGACCAACTCTTCTTTACAACTTTGCTTTGGTTCATTCAGGTTTGTGGGGATTCGTTAATGCATATCTGACTTTCAATCAGGTTGAGGTCTGGACTTTGACTGGGTCACTGGAAAACCTCAAATCGCTTTTTTTCAGCGTTTCTGTTGTAGATTTGCTGCTGTTCTTGGGATCACTGTCGTGTGTCACGACTTTGCTTTAGCCCTCAGAAAGAATGCCTCACATTTGATTCCAGACTCAATGATGGGAAGGTGCCCAGGTCGGGTGGCAACAAAAAAACCCAAGAAAAAAACCAACATAAAATGCCCAAATCATCACCACTCCACCACCATGCTTGACAGTTGACTGTTTGGTTTTCTGCAGACGTTGCCGTGTGCATTATCACCAAACATCCCCACTTTGGTCCCATCCGTTCAAAGGACCTTGTTCCCGAAGTCTTGTAGTTTGTATCGATGAAGCTTTGCAAACCCAAACTGTGCTGCCATGTTCTTTTTAGTGAGAAGAGGCTTCCCCTTAACAACCTTTCAAAAGAAGCTCTGCTTGTTCAGTCTGTTTCTAATTGTACTTTCATGAACTTTAACAGTTGACATGCTAAGTGAGGCCTGTAGAGTCTGAGATGTATGTCTTGGGTTTTTTGCAGTTTTTCTGAGCATTGGACATTCTGACCCTGAGGTGACTTTGCTGCGACAGCTACTGGGATAATTGACAGTTGTCCTGAATGTTTTCCACCATAATTTTTTGCAGTGATGAATGATGGACTTTAAATTGTTTGTAAATAATGACTCCCAGATAGATGGGTAGTAACAATTGCTTTTCTGCAATCACTGAGAAGTTCTTTTCTCCTTGGCATTGTGTTAAAAGATATAATACAGATAAAATAATCTACTTTTATAGAGATGCACACTCTTAAAGTGCATTTGATAGCAGGACCTTGCTACTATCACAAATTACTTCTGCATTTTGACTTAATTTTTGTTAATTAAATAGTGTCATGGTATAACGTGTCCAATATAAGATTGTTTATCTGATCTTATATTTACATCATTTTAAGACCTGGCATGGACTGGATGATTTTTCTTCTTATGTTCTGACACATAAAACGATTGTAGATACATCAAACTAACTCCCCCAAATATACCAATAACAACAACTTCGAGGTTTTCCAGTGACTGAGCAGAGCAGGCGTCACTGAGTCAGTGACAATAGCACTCCAGCACTCCAGAACGTGATCAGTGCTGACACACGCCCTACTGTGTCTCTAACTTGAAAGCAGTCCAGCTCAGAGTGAGTCATTAAAATGCCAGAGGGCACAGGTAAAAAAACACTGTTATTTTTGATAAAAATGCTCAAACAAATCTCACATGATGATGCAGTCGAATCATAATCTTACTTACTTAAAGCAAGGGAACCTCTTTTTCATTAACATGTATGTTTTTGAACATTCCCGAAACACAAATATCCTTCGCTTTGTAATTTTATGCAAAAAGAATATTTAATTTGCATGCAAAACATGAAAGATTATCTTTTTTTGTCTGAGAAAGATGACTTTGAAGCTCATAATCATTACTTGAAGCTGATTCTTGCACTTCTCTTATTGATTTGTGGCTTCTCTCTCTCCCCAGATCTGCGCCTCCCCTCTCTCTTCCCCCAGTTTCCTGCACTTCCTCCCTCAGTTCTTCAAGCCTCTGACAGTAGCGCTGCACATATAGACACTGCTGCCTTTGCATAATGTGGATGCATCGTCTGTAGGTCGAATGAAGCTCCTTCGACATGTGTCAGAAGCTTACCGTGTACGCTTGGACTAATGATGGCACAACGGCCAGCCCACTGCCCCTCAGCATATGCCCACTCTCACTTGTGTGTTTGAGTGTGCGTGCGCGCAGGGGGTGGCAGGGTTCGTCATGCTGATTAAAAGCAACCCCCCCCTCACAAAGCTCCTCAGAAAAAGACAGCAGGGAACATGAACCACTGTCAGGTTGGCCCAGATGAGGACACAGGATCCATGTCACCTGAATTTACCGGCCTAATATGACAGCCAAGTTGTGATCCCTTGTCTGGGACATGTCACGTTTGCAGAGTTTGCTCTTATTCTCATGCAAATGATGTCAGGTTTGGACAGAATGTGAATGAGACTCGTCACACTGTCCAAGGGTCTAAACCCAACCGCATGACAGTGGTTTCCCGCTCAACTCAAGATGAAATAAATACGACATTTGACATTCAAACCTGGCAACCCAACCCAGGAATAGTTCAAAATAATGAGGGATTTGTGAGAGCAACCACAGCACCGCGAGTGTAACCTATTTACTTTTTCTGAGGTGCTAAATGGCACATATTTAAATTCCAGCACAAACACGCGCACAATCTGCTGCCTCGAGATTTCTCTGAGAAAAACACTTACACAGATTCACCCTTTATTCACATACGTTGGCACAGACTCAGGTCTTTAATTACATAATATAAAGTAATTTTTAATATGCTGAAAAAACTGACACTGTAATAAATATAAAGCAGGTAGACGCGCACTATCTCTGGTCACAAAGACATCTCAAAAACTGGAAAGTTCCTGTGGAGCACTCGCTCAAAAATTAAACTATGGAGTGGAGAAATGATAGGATTCCCCCTTAGTGACACACCTATATATAAATATCTTTAGCGATGGTGCGGTGCATCACACCTGTGGGCTTTACATCACTGGAAAAAAAGCTTTGATAGATCCTAAAAGACACTCCATCCATTCAGAACGCTGGCAGCCGTCATTATTCTCAAAAGAATCGACTTTGTCACTTCTCCATTCTTCAAGAGCCTCTCGCTCGGCCTGATGAATTATGTCGTCTGTATCTTCCAAAACAAGGCTCATTCCTGACAGGTACACAACACTTTACAAGATGCTTTTGACTGCCTGCAGATCTCAGTGGGGACAAACTTGTCAACAAGCAATCAAGATTCAACTCTCTGTCCATGATGAGATGTCTCTGGTGATTTTAAACCTTCAGCTTCACTTCAAATTTGGCATCGAGACTTAATGTTTTTACAAAAATTTAAGGTGCTATATTGTTCTGCTGTCAGGATAGCTGCGGCGGAAAGAAATAAGTCTGACACCTCAGGTGTATGTATTTGTTACTTGAGAAAAATAGTTTGGTTTTGATTGACATCTTACAACTTTCAAGTTGAGTTTGGTTCATCGCTTAGGCTGTAAGTAATACATTTTTAGGCTACTAAGATAGAGTGCAACACCTGAAACGACTTTAACAAACAATATTTTTAAGGGACACTCTGCAATTTAAAGGGTGGCTCAGTGTGTATTTATGAGTACAGTTTTTTAGGGGCTGGATTGACAGGAATGATCAAATACTTATTGATCCATTACCAATATTTATCATTTTTACCAACGAGAAGGAAAAACTATAAGAAAAAAACATACTTAGCTGCAAGGTAACCAAATTGTTTTCTGTATTTAATAAATATATTAGTAATGAATTATAAAAAGTTACATGAACTGTTTCAACTTCTCATTAAAAACTCTTTAAACACGGTCACCTTCAAATGTTATCCAAAAATGGGACATGCTAGTAT
>NW_005187429.1:3883052-3900694 GCF_000239375.1 Pundamilia nyererei
TTATAATCCTAAAATTAAAGAAAATAAAAAATCATGTGGTTTTACTAACTGTAGCCTCACAGCAGAAACTGCTTAAATGAAAGCACATTGTCCGCTTTGCCACGGTGCTGTAGCAGAGAGATTTTCACCCCTATGTTTCATTATAGCGAGCGTGCATTTTGAAAGCGAGGTGCTGCTGTACAGGTTGCTCAGGGAGCACCGAGAGGGGATGGAAGAGGACGAGGTTAATTCGCCAAACCCTCGCTGTCGGCACGAGTACACATGTATGCGTGTCACAAGGATTCAAAGGCCGCCCGCGCCGTCGCTCCCTGACATGTAATTCTTCATGGATGTACAGATGTTGCTACTCAGTACCAGAACAGCTTACTGCGACTTGAAGCGTTCTGTTTCGATTATTATAAATGGATAACAGCCTGCATCATGACGCCTGTTGTCATAAACAGCCTTTTGTTTAACATCAGATTTGCGCTGCTGTCTTGTGAGCCTCTGTTCGTCTGATAATGGTGATGACACGGAGCCAATTTATTTTGTGTCTTTTTTTTTTTTTAAGCAAACAAGAGTCATGCAAGAACAAACAGAACACTGACTGCCTGACAAAGTCATACGTGGAGCTTTTGTATAAGTTGTGACAAGAGAAAGACGGTTTGTGTGAGAGGACATATACGAAGCGACATGTCAGAGCTGTATGTTGACAACATAATAATGAATGTACCGAGTGAGTGATGCTGGAGAGGACAGTTCTCACAAGTTGCTCTACTACTGATCTCCTAAGGAAGTTTAGATTAAAATTATGGATGCATAGTGTGTATTTTATTTATAATTATACAATGTAACTATCATTTCACAAATCTCTTAATGAGTTATATGTGCATATGTAGCTTTAAAAGGATTTCATTCTCTGAGTTACATAAAAGAAGAGACAGATTTTTTTTTTACACCTATTCATCTGCTTTTATTTATTAGAATTATTCTGTGGCGTTCAATAATACAATATTTGTGATTGAAGTTCATCAGGCATCACATCAGCTCTCTGTAGGTCCATCTGTTGTAAACGATCAAATGTATTATGTACAGATATACAGATATAACTAATCATTCTGACACGGTGATCTCCCTTTAAAAAAAATGCAGTGTTTGATTGACTCATCCATCCACCCCAACCTCCTCCTCTTCTTAAACTTAATTTAGACTTCCCTGTTGAATCTAGAGTTCACAATGTAGCTTATGCAAGTGGTCGACACTGTTGCCAGCATTTAAACCTGTGCAAGCTGTAATGACATTTCAAGGGTAGGACATGTCAGGTAATAGCATTTCAGAGTGTTTGTGTTTATGATGCAACTATGGCACAGATTGAACGCAGAAGCATAAATTCACTGTTATGCAGACTTTTTTGCTTTAAATGTCGTCACTACAAACAGAAGACATCTTTGTCACTGGTAACAGTTCACGTTACAATTAAACATTAAGCTATTATTTGATATAAGCTGCTTGAACAAATGACACATGGGATTGTTTCTTGTGTTGCAGGATTTGTCAAATAGTAACAGTGAAATGTTTAACAAGTAATTTTTTTTCTTTTTTGAAATATTTACTTTTTTTTTTTTTTAACCCAGAGGAAACTTCAGTGCATAAAGTTTCCTGGACATTTCTGTCGAGTCAGTCGTATCTACGCACATTAGCTGATCTTTTGAGAATTGTACTTCAGCACATTGCTGTTACGTGAGACTTTATTGCTTGTGACTCTGCTCCGTATTTATCACTGCTGCGTCTTATGTTTCCTTGCCACACAGAACACGCTGCAAGGCACTGGAACGCTATTGTTTCTTGGGAGAAATGCCTCGGGCTAGTGTTCAAGAGCAGCGCAGGGTGGGAGCGTGTCGACTTAAATACCTTCAGTGAAGACATGTCATGGCCTCTTTTATCAGGTGTCTCACTAGCTGAACTATAAAGCTCGGCTCTGTGTTAAACCATTAAGTTAAATCCTGTTTTCTATGACAATGTTTTGTTCACTTGCTTGTGAAAAGGATTATTCTGTTTGAAATTGCTCATAGACATTTACTGACTAGAATTGAAAAACCTTACATCAATTTAATCCTATATGAAGTATACCATCGTAACAAGGCATGTATTAAATTTGTATGCAAGTTTTTATTCAGTGGCTTTTTGGACCAACAGTGTGTAAAGTGGTAAACAATATATTTTTCTTCAGTGACAAACAAGATTTTCATTTACATTTGGTTTAATTCTCTGAACAGCTGCTTGTATATACTGTAATGGATGGGCTCAACAAGAATATGAAACGTTACGTTAAAGGAGAAGTTCGGTCATTATTGACACAGAATGTTAGAAACCTGTTTTTTTGTTGTTATAGTAGTTCTAAGTTAACCGAAACAATGTCCAAAGGTTACAAAAAACTAACTTAAAGACACTTTTGAAGATTTGTCAAAAAATGTATCACTGAAAAAAAAATGTGGCTCACTTTCTTCAGTTTGAATCAGCAGCGGACAAAACCTACACTGCTTACCCAATTCAGTCTGGCCCCATCTTTAAAAATCAGGAACTGAGCATAAAAAAAATATTGACCCTGCAACATGACTGATAACACTGCATCCTTGAAACCTGTTGTAGAGAGCTTAAGATGTCTGGAGCAAGATTTCAGAAGTCTTATAAGTTTATTGTAAGCCACACTGTGCAACACAGCCCTAATAAACATGTCTAACTTATCTCCTCCTTAACAGGAGAGCCAATATGAATAAAACGTATAGACATATAGATGTTAATAATTCCTGTATGTGTGACAGTGCATGTATAAAACAGATTTATTATAAATTCCACTTTTTTCAATTCTCATTTTCATTCCCCGGGGATCACGTTTAAGTGTCAATGTGAAAAAAAAGGTGGGTTTTTATTAGTTTTTTCAATAAAAGAAATGAACCAGACTACAGGGCACTGTAGTTTGGTTCATTTGACTGAGCTTCTTTCACTGACAAAAAATGAAAATGCAATTCTGTGCTACTGGAAAGAAGTATAAATAATTAAATGAAAATGAGTTGCTGTACACCCGCCTTTACTATAGGTGACATATTTTACCCTTACAAACAAAAACCAGATGGAAAATATTTATATAACAAAACAACTGGTTTGATCAGTGGCTCATTCCAAACAGCTGGCTCTGAGCTCTGTACAGCTTTAGCCTTGGTTAGCATCTTTAAAATGTCCACGTTTAGCTTAGTTAAGTATATGAGTAGGTCTGTTGTTACAAATATTCCCTACATTTTACATTGATGAACTATTTGTTAACATAATTATTAGCTTTCGCCACTGTTTCCAGCTTGTAACAGGAAATGATCCGGGCCTAAATACTAAAAACGACCCATTTCCAGTCCCTGGACTTTACTTTAGCTTTTGCTAACTCACCACAACTAGATTTTCATTTTTGTTGGAATCACCAACATTTTTTTAATTTCCATCTATTCATCTATTTCGATTTTAAACAATTGCTGTTTTCGAGCTGCTTTGCTGCATTTGTATTGGTTGGTGAGAATATGTAAGCCATAACACCAGTCGTACTACTTTTAGACACCGCGGTTAGAATTTTGTTCCTGGCTATCTTTGGTTGCAAGTCTGTTACAAAAGCCAACTGTCAACCTCTCTCATCAAAGAGCTATTATTCTGAAGCCATCCCATATGGAAAAGATATATATAAATCTTATAAAGTTTGTATCTGTCTTGTGTGAAATTTGTATGAAAAGCATACAAAAGTGAAAACACATATAAGATCCCTTGAAAAATTATATAATGAAACTTGTTTGTTTTGGATACTTACTAAAACAATATATGAAAGTAATGAGAAAGTGGCCACTTTCATGAGTAAATCATATAAGTTTTTACTATTTCTTTTCCATATGGGATAACAAAGGTCTTATTTGGATTTTGTCCTGCTCGAAATTCCCTGGACAAACACGGATGTGTTTTGATGAGCATATTAGGTTTAAAAAATTAAATTGATGGAACTTCAATATATAAGTTCAGCAAAAATAGTGAAAAAATGTTTGTGGAGTCATGTTTATCTGTGTTATACTCTTCTGAAAATCACTCAGACAACACTGCATCTTATTCCAGGACATGGAATTTATTTTACAACTGAGAATAAAAGAATGCCATTCTGAATAACTGGGTTGATGACAAAACCTGGAAATTAGTCACTGAAGAATGTTTTTTTTAAATGTTATATACAGTTCCAAGCATCAGAACAGATGCCAGTAAGTTCTGTCACGTTATGTAGACCACACCTAGGGACCTACTGGTTACTGAAAAAAGGACGTCGTGGTCCAACACGATCCTGTAGCTTTATACAGCCTCCCTGCCTCACATTTGTGTAGAAAATAACATTGTAAAAATGCACACAGTACAAATAATGCAGAACTTTAAAGAGCAAGATATGCTGACATACATGTATACATACTTGCTGATTATTTATACAGTAAGTTTTAAACTTCATTAACTTTACAACTGTAGCTTCACAATGATAAAATTGGTAGCCTTCAAAAGCAAATACTGTACACGTTGAAACAACCAGGAAATGATATTTTACTAGATAAACAAATATCCTAAATATTTTGCAAAACTTACTGTGATTTGATGGCAAACCGAACGATTTTATGATCAGCTTCCCAAAATGTTTGTCGAGGGCATAAAAACTAAAAAGAGTAATGTGTTGTCCTTTTTACTCGTACAATTCTTCATCAGTTGACACTTAAAGTGCTGAAATCACCTTAACATTTTAAAACACTCTTATTCTTTCCCAATATACCTTTACATAAACAGCTGTATCCAAAATTTGCTAAACGGGTATTTCAGTTTTGTTGTCATGACTGAAATTTTCATAAGACATAATACACTCACTGGTTTACATGAAAACATGCACAAACTGTCTCATAAATAATATGCAAGTCGTGTTGAAATATATTTATCTTAGAAAATGATTCTGAAACAGTGATCGAAATAAGAGCATGGTTTAGTTGTAAAACAACAGGTGGACCATTTTTAAAGGCTCAGATAAGATGCAGTGCATTAGGAAAGCAACAATCTGTCAGTGACTATGTAGTGCCATCGCTACTTTAATTTGTCACCCAAAAAATTCACTGTTTACTGTATGGCCTAGAGCCTCTGTAGTGCAGGCTCCTGCCATGTTTTATTAGCTGAAAAATTACCGTGTGCGGTATTAAAGCTCCTGCGATTTTCATGTGTTGTAAAAATACAGCTTTGGCACTATCTGTTACGACAGATTGTAGCTTAGAGTCATAGTGCAACAGTTATCTGTCATGCTATCGGCTTTATTTGACTTCATTGTTTATCGAACTTTTCCAGCTCTTTCACGAAGATGAGATGAGCCTCTGGTGATTTTCCGTGTGTTTTGCAAAGATGCAATTTGATTGCATGTTTGCTCACAAATGTCCGATTGCAAAGTTTGCACTGATATATTGAGGCAGTGTCCTCTTCTGTGAGTCCAGGTGAACTAAAAGTCTTGTCCTCTATTCTGCTGACGGCCTGCTGCTCTATTAAGTCTATGGAGAGCTTCGAAAGGTCTTTTAGGGTAAAACCAAGGTGGGACTCCAAATGGTGAATATAGGACGAAGGAGTCCTGAATTGGGAAGCACAGTCACTGCACAAAAACAGAGGCTGGCCAGAGTCCATGTTTTTTAGGAACTTTGTTCCCCCTGTCCGCTTTAACTGGTATTTTACATTGGCCAGCCAATGTGAGATAGTAGTCATTGAGAGACCAGTGAATTTACAGATGTGGACCCGTTCCTGGGGTCCTAAGTCACTAATTACAAACTTTCCTTCCGGGGTTTCTCTAAGACTGGAGGCAAACTGGGCCTGAAGAATCAGGAGGTGTTGGGGATTCCAGTTTGACTGTCTGCCTTTCCGTCTTTGAATGGGAGATAGCTCTTCCATGCCATCCTCCAAAGTACAGCCATCGATATCGGATTTCTCTGAGATGGAAGATGGGGTTGTAGACTTTGGTGTTAAACGACCCGTCAGATTTTTCACCATGTCTGAAATGTCCATCAAAGCATTTTCTCTTAGAGGTGGCGATGATGTCTGAGAGAAATCTTTGAAGACCGGCCTGGTGTTGTTTACATTGCTGTTAGGTGTCGCAAGAGTCCCCTTAGCTGTGCTTCCATTGCTGTTTTTGGATTTTGTCAAGTCGATGGGCTGATCATCATTGACGTCGTCATCATTGTGGTAGTGACTCATAGGATCTGTTTGCTTAATCTGGGCAGAGTTGTTGATCTTATAAAGCATTGCAAATGGGTCTACAAAGGGTGTGGACACTTTTGCCGCTTTCCCCAAGTGGTTGTTCATGACGGACTGCAAAGCACTAAGAGGGTTAACAAGGGATTGTTCTGGTGAATGATCAGTGATGATGCTCAGGTTACTGCAGCCATTGCTTACTGTCTTTTTGGGCGAATCCGCTTCAGTTTTTATTTTTATATTTATTTTACTCTCTGTTTGCTCTCTTTCTTTGCCCTTTAGCTCATTCCGATCCTCCAATTCACTGTCCTTCAGTATCTTTGAGAGGTTTTCAGGATACGGTGAAGCCTGTTTGTCCTTAGGATTTAGCACTGGTGACTTTGCAGATCTACACTTATTCTCTACAGGTTTTTCCTCTTTCTCATTCTTCACTAAGCTTTTCCCTGTAACTTTTTCCACTAGCTCTTCCATGGCCAGCACATTGCTCTTGTGACTTGGGGGTGGAGAGGGGCTATTTGGGGAATGGATCAGAGAGCCTAACTCAGAGGACATTACCTTCAAACTAGTGCTACTGAACAAAGGTTGAACCTGTGCACATGAGGGCAAAGGCTTCAGAGATCCATGGAGCTGATAGGCAGCGTGAATGCTGGGGTATCCACCCCAGGTTGGTGTTCCTGTTTGGGCCTTACTGATAGCACTTGAAACTGTGTTCTCTAAAGACTTCAGGATGTCCAGCCCACCTTTAGGTGTTTCTTCTAAATCTTCTTCTGTAAGGTACTGGTATGACCTGGCCCTTTCAGGTTTGTCTGTTTTTTCAGGGAGGTCTTCTTTTTCTTCTTTTATTTGTCTCTCTGGTTCCCTAACTTCAGTTTTCTCGTCCTCTGTATCTTCATCTTTCTTTTCTTCGTGTTTCTCCTCAGGGCTGGAGGGCTGCAATGGGGAGTCAGGGTGTGGCTTACCATTGGGCGGCGGGAGCCGTGTGGTAGTGGGAGGCAAGGGAATCGACTGTATTTTCTCTTCAATCACAGGATCAAAAACTAGCTGCTTCCCCTTTTTAGATGCTGTATTTGTGACTTTAAGAAAGTGTCCCGTGACCATCATGTGGGCTGTCAGTTGTTGCAAGGTGTCATGCGAACTGCCACATTCCATGCATTTGAGAATTTGTGCCTTTCGTGCCTCAAACTGCCAAGTATAACTAGCACCATTTTGGTAACCGTATCGATTATTAGGAGTGACATAAGGATTGGCCAGTTTTTGGTCTTTTGGAGATTCTCCCAGGTGTATGCCAGATGAGACGGACTCTGGTGAGCTCGGCGACATCAAGTCTTGAAACGCTCTTTTTTTGGTTGGGGGGACCAGTTTTGAGGTGAGGGCTGGCATTGGTTCTTTTAGAGGCACTTTTTGATAGTGTTTTGTTTTGATCATGTGAACACTAAGGTCTTGCAGTGATTCAAAAGAGTGGCCACAGTACATGCATTTCAGAACTTTCTGGGCATCTTCTTTGCCTTCCATCTCCAGCAAGGAACGTTTTCGTGGCTTGGACCACTTCTTGCTTCGATCATCCTCTGCATCTTTGTTGTCATCTCGGTAGTGGCCAGTCTCGTTCATATGTACAGTTAGTCCTACCAAAGTATCATAGGCAGCACTACAGTCCTTACACCTAAACTTGCTAGCTCCAGTAAACACTGGGCCATACAGCTTGTTGTTTTGCCTATAAAGCTGCACGGTGCTGAAAAGGCTGGGCTCAGGAAGGAGTTGATACGGATTATACTGCAAAGTTTTAGCCAAGGCTGCTTGATGCCAATCATATGCTACTCCTGTACTGCCAGAGCTTACACTGATGCCACTGTTGCCGTTACTCGACACTGTTCTTGCACTGGTACTGCTGGTGGTAATATTTGTTGTTACTGAAGTGTTGTTACTGCTACATCTGTTCTTTACATGGACATTTCCCGGGCTATGACTGTTCAGGAATCCATTGCTCCCTTTGTGATTGCTCCCACTGCCATTGCTTGCTGAAATATTGTTTCCTTGTTTATTTTTAAGCATGTCCAGAGCAACATTGGACCAAGAGGCATCCGAGATCAGGTTTGCATAGACGGCTTTCATCTTTTCCAGACTGTCCTGTAGTGAAAGGCCATTGATGGATTCACTACCTTCCCCCAGCTTCTCCTCCACCCTGTCCGGATCACTTAAGGAGGGGGTAGTCTTAAGGTCCACCAGCTGATCACTGGTAGTGCTGAGGGGAGAAGCATACCCAGCATCTGGGTTAGTGCCATTGCTGAGTGGAGAGTTCTGGCAGCTATAACGATCTCTTGCGTCTTCCTCATCATTGAAAAAATAGTCTGCATCTTGACCATCCAGGGAAAGGCCATCATCCAGAAGATGTTCCTCTTCATCGGCTTTGCCACCCTTGAATTCATCTTCAGGTCCATAAGCTGGAAAACAAAGCAAGGAGGAAAACCGAGATTAGATACAAATGTCTTAGCAAATCAATACACTTGAACACAAGAATACACCTCTGGCCCTCCCTATATGCAGGTGGTGAATGCAATAATCCTTAAGAGATTTTTGTCAATAGTCCCTGTAGAGGACAAAGATATAATAAAGTGGCAAACATCCATGTCTTGACAATGACAGATAGTCCTCTTCACTGCACTGCCAAATGGAACTGTTGAACACTATCTTGGGCAAGGAGCAGACATGACTCAAGAAATTTATCCACCAAGTTTAAAAAAAGCAAAAACATAGAAAAGAAATTGAATTAGGCAGAGAAGATTATATATATTCTGTGGTAGTACTCCACAATGGAAAAGACACGCTTTTGCTAATCATATAACAAACGAAAGGAAAAAGTGTGCAAAGTATTCTTTGTATTCTTTGTATAAAGTATTCTGTTCTTTTCTTTATTATATGTCTTACATAAACACACACTGGAACAATGGTGGCTAATCATACCAAACATGAACAAAGTTTACAATGACGAGGTGCATATAATAAGAAGTAACACCTGAGAGCTGAAGCTTCAGAGGGCTTTAAATGCTCTGCTGCAGACAGCTTTTATACTCCTAGCTCTGCATGACATCAAAAAGGGGGTGTATCCCTAATAAGGTCATCTCAGCCACACAGTTGATTTTGAGTAATAGTACCGAGTCATAGTAACATAGAACCTTGAGGTGACTCTTGTGATTTGGCACTATATAAATACATATATACTGTATACACTTCTGTTTGTGAGTGGCAGCCAATAATAAGAAAGCTTGCTTAAAGAGGGTGGGGAAAGGAGCCAATATCACTTATTTTAGAGAGCGAATCAAAACAGGGTGTGCACCAAAGTTAGTCTAGCACGGTTAAAAGAAAATATGTGAGGGAAAAACTGAGCAAAGAGGCGGAGAATCTCGACTGTGCATAAAAACAGCCAAGCAACGATGCAATCAAGAACAATCAGAAATTCCAATATTTCCAATGTTTTGATCTGATTTTTATTTATAAAAGTCCACAACAAATTATTTTTGATCCTTTTCCAGTAAACCTCTCCGTTTGAGAGGGGAATACTCCAGGTCAGTGCAGTCACACGAGTAGGGGAACAACCTGGTCCATCATTTATTTGCTACAATGACAATGAATTATGGAAATGATCTATTTCCATAATTACAAAACCACAGTAATCCAATGAATGGAGAGAGTCTGACATATTCAAGTTTAAAACAAAACAAAACAGGGAAAATAAACTAAGATAGATAAATGACTTTTTAGTGAATGTTCATTTAGAAGTTCTTTTTAAAAAACATTACAGCATTCGTGCAAATATTACAGCTTATCCACTTAATTTAGATGCCAAACAGCACAAAGCCCACAGCAACATAGTCTTCATTGTCTATTTTGTTGCTGTTCAGCAACCACAGATCTATTCCTGACTTTAATTTGTTCAGTTCTTCCAACATGCCGCACATACTATGGATTCACAAGTAAGAGATAGTGGAGTAAAATGCCAGCTGCATCAGCCTTGCCAAGCCATGGTTGGCTGAAGTCAACTTGGCATCGGCTGTGGAAGTCCTCACAGCGTGATGCTAGGAAATGGCCAGTGGACATGACAAGCCGTGTTGTTACTGCCTGTGCTCCCTGAGTACTCACAGCATCAAGTGTGCCATTTTAAAAGAGGAAAGAAAAAATTATAGTATCAATGGAAATGGCTGCCTTCTCCCGCCAAATAACTGCCCATAACTCAGCTTGGAGGGAAAAAAGTGATATGTGAATTAAAATTCACTTTTTATTGTCTTTGTCTAAAAAAATAATAAGGAAAAACAGGGAGGTAGATTAAAAAGGGGAACATTACACCGAGGTAGGGAAGAATCTAGGGTTAAACATGCTAAGGCACCTTTTCCAATCCATCCCTCGTAAGATGCTTGTCTGAGATGCCAGAATCAGTCTCCAGTGAGGAGGCAGATGTGCTGTCAGCTTCAAACAGCGTGTAGCTCTCTATCCCATAATCGGAATGGACATAATACCTGATGTTTGTGAGGTGCCAGTTACTGCTGCCTGGGAAAAGCTGGAGGTCCTACAGCTGCCCGGTGTGTGTGTGTGTGTGTGTGAGAAACAGTGCATGATCAAAATACATTCTTTCTCTTGCTCCCAACTGTGTGCTCTTAATTGTCCACAGGATATACTGAAGTATTTTTTTCATTTAATCACTAAAAGAAGAATTAAACATTTTCCCAAAGCAGCTGCACGGACTTCTTTGAACTCTTCCTTTTCTCCCTAACAAGCTGCAGCCTGCTGCATTGAAATAAATGCAAAAGTGAACCCATTCAAAGTTGTGAAAGTAGTTAAAGACAAATCAGCAGACCAAGTGAGAGAAACCTGACAGCAGTACACACACACACACACACACACATAGAAGGCACACCACCACTAAATTCTTCCCTTTCCCTGCTATCCTCCGTATGTTGCCTTGACAGGCATCAGTGTCAGGAGTGTGTCAGTGTCAGCCTGAGGTGTCAGTGTCCACACAAACAAGCCTGAGAAGAGGTGGGAGGGGAAAGTAACAACAACAAACACAAGTCAGCCATTTTTTTCTCCCCCCCCCTTTACTCAAGCCTGCTCCTTCACCATCTGTGTCAGTAAAGCTGCGGGTGCCACCGCCGGCTAATAAGGCAATCAGAGATGGAAAAGATGCTGACATGGCGGCTTTCGAGCGTCACTCAGAACAAAAGAGGAAACGGGGAGGGAGGGAGGGAGGGAGAGAGGGATAGGGAGGGGATTAAAACGGGGGGGGGAGAGTGTCTGTTGTGGTTGTCAGTCAAAAACGTAAGCCCACTTTGTGCTGTCAGTGAGGATAGGGAAAAGAGGGGAAGTTTTGAAAAGAGAGGAGAAAAAAAAAGATGTGTTTAGGCCAGCGAACAAGAGGTGTGTGTGTTTGTGTGTGTGTATGTGTACGTGCATTTATGCGTGTGCATATCTGACAGGGGAAAAAAATGACAGCGAAACAAGTTAACAGCAAAGCAGATAGGTGAGAGAGGTGTGAGAAATCAGCTTCTGCCATTTCTGTCATTGCATGTGCGTGTTTGCCTAAGCTAGGTGTGGCTGATCAGTTTTATGTGTGCACGCGTGTTTGTGTGTGTCACAAGTGTCACAGTGTGTCAGGTGCAAGCAGAGATGCAATGTGGCTAGTGGGGGGAAAGCGAAGCCATCTGTGTCTGGAGAGGAGCCTGTCACTATTGTTGTGCCCGAAGTCCAGGATTTCCTGCTGTAGACAGGTGACACCACAGTAGGACATCCCCCAGTCTCACAAACACACACACACACACAATGCAAACCTGCACTCCTCTGCCAAAACTACATGCCTGCCTAAAGCCAATAAGCTCGTGTGAGGTCCACAATTGAAAAACCTCATATTTTTTAATGCAAGTTTGAAACACAAAGTTATAACAAGGCTGAATAAACACTTAAGTATAGTTTTGGTGATCGTTGCCATGTTTGGATACATCACTCAAATATATCTAAAACCCAAGACTGTGCACACATAAGCATTACAGCTATGGCTAAAGAAGCTTCATGCTAAAAGTTAAACAATTTTGACTATTACACTTAACGTAGTCTTACTTTTTACTCTTCTTTAACTTAACCTCATAGTTTAAAAACATCTTTTTATCTTTTTATCAATCTATAATAAAACTAACTCCCTAACCGGCTGTTAAGTAACTTGAGTGCGACACAACACTGCCACAGCCAGCGTAGCTCTTCTTTCCCTCCTCAGTCACTTGTACATACACACAACACACGCTGCACACACCTTCCCTTTAAACCTTCTTCATTTATTCATGTTGTCTCAGAGAAGAGGGCAATCCCAGCTCTCATTTGCAGTGCTAATGTCCAATTCCGCCAGCTTTCAGCCTCCTGATTTACCCTACGTGGCGGAGTGCTGCACCCGCAGCAGGGCGGCCGCCGAGGCTCCCTCACAGCGTCTAGCGGCCCTTCAAAACAGGAGCTCTGGCGTGGCAGTCTTATTTCTCTCTCCCGTTTCGCTTTGTCACCGGCCCCTCCATTCCCTGCCACTCACCTCTGATGGCTTTGGACAGGCCTGATCAGTGTGTGTCATTGACCTGTACGTTGTGCATGAGTGTGTGCGTGTTTCAGCAGAGAGAAGGCTGTAAATAAAATGACATTATTATTTCCTCTGTCCTATCATGTAGAAAAGCCAATTATGGTAATGCTTAGTATGTCAGGCAATCTCTGTCTCTCTCTCGGCTCTCTCCCATCCTTGTTCATTCCTGAGATTTTTTTTCTGTCTGGGGTAGCTGCCGCTGTGGTTTCATAGGACCTGACACTCTCTGTGGACTAGCCTGCGGACAATGCTGTGGTAAACTCGCACAGACCAAAAGTCTCTCTCAGCCCAACTTGGTTTCTGTCAACGTACTTAAATTTCTTTATACAATTTTCACAAAAAGGTGGAACCCAAAAACGAGCTGATCGTCACTACATTAACTTTCTGCGTAGTAACCTGTTTCTCTCTGATTATTATATCTCCTTTGTACATGTGATAAAGGAAACTTCACCGGGTTAAACTCAAGGGCATGTTTGACATTACAGCCAGTTCGTGACACCAGGTCCAGGCGCGAGCTGTAATATAACCCACAGCTTCCCCGGCCAGGCACGTAAAAAGCTTACCTAACAGCACCCCTCGGTTCCACCCTCCCCTAACCCACATAGAATAGTCCACCATATGGCACAATAGCTCAGGGGCTTCTAATAGCTCATGTGTTGTACAAATCCACCTTCTCAGCTTCCACAGCTCTGCTGGTTGGGGAAAACAAAGCAACCCATCCGGTCTGCTCTTCACGCTGATGGCCGTATGGGCAAACGGCAATTGTTGTGGTTGTCAGCCACAGCAATATCAGATGAGCTACAGTCCTGAAAAAATAAATGAACACTTCTGGCTTGGCTTTCACATGTCTCAAAAGATTTAAGCCTGAATGGATGCTTTCAAAAATGATGCCCGCGCGTATTTTTCTTGGCCACTAACTTTCCCAAAAAAGGTAATAACTAAATTAAATCAGTGCTTGGTTTTCAGGGTATGCTGAACCCAGGATCACAAAGAACTTGCCACTTTGCTTCTGTAGATACAGGCGAGCTTCTGTCTTCTGTTTCTCTTAATGTAATCTGAGACCAACACAGTGATGTTGAGATCAGCTTCTACAGGGGCCAGACCATCTGTTGCAGGTGTCTGTGCTCTTCTTGCAGTTATGGATGTTTTTTGGGGGGGTCGCCACTTCTGCAGCATGACTAGTCGACTGATAAGACGGCTGCCTGACCCTGCATGATGAACCTAACCCTTTCCAAACAGTTTGCAGTTACTCACGATGCTAAAAGCCTTTTTAAATCATAGCCAGTGCCTTTTAACTAGAGTTTTACTCATTTGACATAATAAAGAAACAAATGTGAAGAACAACATTGCCAGTTTTCTTGAATTTCTACACCCGTCTTTGTTTTCATTTTGTGCTCCTTATTTGTTCAGCTTTTCTGAGAGCCAGTTTTTTGACGCACCGCGACACCGACTGTGGTCTATAAATCACCTTTACCTCGGACTGTCAGTGCCTGCTTGTTCTAAGAGGAAACAACAGCCATTAGATCATTGCCGCCACAGATTAAAGCCCTCTGTGCTCAAGTTTTCTGCCAACCCCCTCCCTCCAAACCCTACACACACCTAACCATCGAACACTGCTCCGGTGCTACATACACATTTCGAACCATCTGGTTTGTTTTCAGGCAAAGTACGGATAAAGCATTACTAATGCTAATTAAAGATGATGTGAGTGAGATTTACTCCACGTATGCCAAGAACCGTTTTAATGTAGGCTGTATCAGACAGATGCCGTTTGCTAAACAGACTCTTTTTGAGAAAACATTATCAATTCCTCTACCGTTTTTTTCCCCTCTGCCATTTTTATTCTCTTCACATAAACAAGCTTCATTTTAAATTGTAACCTCGTGAAAACGAAAATACCTGTATTGTCTTAATCTTCTGTTGCAGTGCACACCTCTGGGGAACGCGCAATATCTTTAATCTCCTGCAGTTGTTCAATTTTTGTTTAATCGGGGGTGGCCGCTGCTTTGACAAAGAGGCATTCTGTTTAAATCTAAAACGAAGGAATGAAGCACAAAACCAACAGAGCTCCGTCTTTTCCTCATAGATGCCGTCTTTTGAATTCACCTGCATTGCCCCTGACAGCAAAGCTTCCCCCGACTAAACAACAGCTGCTACCATTGCCTAGCAACAACCAGTTGATGGATGACCCCAAAGATGGATAATTACCATAAATCACTATGGTTGTGTGGAGAACAGAGGCAGAAAATCACTGCAGGAAAAAAACAGGATGAAACACAGTTTAAAGTAGTGTGCCCAGTGTTTAGGTTAACTCTCCTAAATTTGTCAAACAAGGTTGTTGATGAGCTCTTCTGCGGGCAAGAACTGGTTGGCGGCTGGGAAGTTTCACCAAATCAGAGGCAGCACTGGCTCCGGTGTGCTTCTTAAACGTTTTTTTTTTTTTGACAGAGAATATATGAATAAGGGCTGTAAAATGAACCCTGACGATATGACTCATGGGACAAAACCTGTCCTGAAAGAGCGCTGACAAACAAAGTGGGCTGAGGAAGGAAGAAAGGAAACAGCGGACAAAGAATGATAGCAACGGCGAGTTTAAGTGCAACAATGAAGATGAGGGGAGCTCGAGGAGAAGAAGCAAGAGGAAGAAGTCTTTATTTATGTATTCTGTATATCTGAGTGTGTGCAAGTGACAGAGGTAGACAGTGAGGCACAGGGAGAGGGAGAAAAACAGCTAGAATTAAAAAAAAAAAAATGAAAGAAACCAAAAGGGCACAGGGCCAAAACAGGGTCACCACCTAACCAGTTTGGTCTAGCTGAGTCCGGTTGCACAATATGCCATCAATCAACCTTCGCTGTGCTGTCAGCCCTCCCCTCAATTTACAGAGGCCATCCACTTTGTACACTGCTAAGAAACAAAACACGAAGAAGGAACAGAAACACAGAGGAAAAAAATGCACACACACTTCCATGAATCTGATCTTTCAGTCTCTGCAGAGAATAAAGGAGAAGAAGCACCCTAATGGCTTAGTAACACAAAAACATGTTCTCAAAGATATGTGGGGAAGTGACAAACCTGCAGGGGTAGTTGGTGATTTAATGTAGCCAATAAGCTAACCTTACACAGGTAGCACACTGCTAACATGCTAGCACTTATTTCACAATTACTCTAGCCTCTGTACTGGGCTACTTTACTGCATCCCTTGCATTTTATTTGCTAAAATGTTCGCAATTTCATTAAAACAAGACACTGTTGCTAAAAAGACAAAATGCCCAAGCAGTTTATTTGAAATATAAAGTATCTGTACCATTGACGGGTGTCTAACAGTGCATTCATTTACTCTTTGGATGGTTCTGAGTTGGGATGTTATGGATTCAAGAAAGAAGATCAACACATAAAAGCTATAATGGGTACATGATAAACAAACATATTTTGTATAATCTATGTAAAGGTGCGTGAACAGCAGAAAAGGGGCTAAGCTAAGGCCGGTAGATTAGAATTGATTAGAAATTAAATGTTAGCAAAAGAACGCACGTGCTGTATGTGAATTTGCACAATTAATCTAAAGCTTGTAATTTATAAGTGAGATCCTAGCAAGTCATGCACCAATTTTTTATTTGTTTTACTACATGACTTAACAGAGAATTCACATGAAATTTCCTAATTGGGAACTTTTTAGCATTATTTGAATTCCAAATGAATGCATTTAAAGATGCACCACTTGATTGGTCAGTGACTTCTCAGCCAGGACCGGTGATAACCTTTCATATGTCCGATTATGAGCTGGTCTGATTCATGCTGGGAGACATGGGTTTTGTTCTATAAATGTGTTGCACCTGCTTTGGTTTGATAAGGTGAAATGTGTCAGATAAAGGTGGCGCACAGCGACTAATTTTCAGTTAATCGTCTGTACCTCTTTCCAGCTGCAGAGCACTTTTTTCCCCAGTTTCCCTAACAGGAGATCCTGCACCTTACTGTAGTTTAGGGCGATTTGTAAAGTTTATTAATTTAGTTGATTTTTGATTGTGTATGCTGTTTATATCTGAGAAAGAAAATCTAGTTGAGCAAAAATCAATAATAGCAATTCAGATAAAACAGAATCTGTACATCTCTATCTAAATCTAAAATTCTCATTGTGTTTGATGCATAAAGTAAAATTGGACACAGAAATAGTAGAAAGAAAACCTCCCTAATTGTGACCAATAGGTGCTGTGTGAGCTGAGCTTGAAACTTTTTAACAGTCTAGTATAAGACAGTGAGGCGACTCACACAGATTTTATTTTGTCTGCCTGCATCACAATATTTCATCAGCTCTTTTCTGCCCTTGTCTACGTCTCTGCAACGCGCTCAGAACACAATAATGCAGAGGGCTTTGTAAGAACCAGACATAAGAGACCTGACTTACATATCCCTTCCCAACATGCGAACAGACAGACAAAGAAATTATAACTTTAAAAACCCCTAAAGTCACTTTAGGGAATTTAATTAGGACGGCAAACCCTCAGGGCAGGAGGCTGCTCAGGACAGCCAAATGTCCCCAAACATTTTAGTGCTTTTAACTGCATGTGTCACCAGGGAAATTCCAGCAATTGTGCACCATCAAAACCGTTATCCTTTATGCATCGCCACATTTTTTTCTTCGTTCTGTCTGCTCGAGTGACGAGTTAGTGCTGAAGTCTGGCGCTCCATTAAGCAAAGTTCCACTGTTTCATTTCAACACTAGTTTAGGACTTAAGCATGATGAATAGCATAGACGCGTAACAAAAAAATATATAACAAAAG
>NW_005187429.1:3900951-3909768 GCF_000239375.1 Pundamilia nyererei
GAGAGAGAAGCAGGAAGAGAGGAAGCAATCCTTCAACAGAGCACAATATCAGACTGCGGACAGACAACGAACGGCTGGAAGGTTCTGGAAAGGAGAGAAAAGCCTGCCTCCCTCGCATTTCAGCTCCCAGCGCCGCCTCCCAAAGTGCCCTCCATCTAACACTAACACACTCATACACACACACATAAATGGCACCATAACTCTATATCCGCAATCAATCTCCGCTATGAAGACGCATCCATCTTCAGTAATGTTAATGGGAGGGTTTTGGGGGTTGGAGGGGGTGGAGGACAGGGGTAAAACAGAGGGTATGTGACTGCAGAGCTTACCTCAGAGCAGCGTGAGGTAATATGGCCTGTGTTTGTGTGTCTGTATGTGTGTGTGTGTAATAGAGACAGGGCAAATGAAAAAAAAGTGAGAAAAGAGCTGTGCATTTGCGCATAGTGTATTTGTCTGCGTGTCAGGAGGTCAGGTGTGTGCGTCAGTATGTGTGGGAGAGTGACTGATGGCTGTCAGCTTGCATCTGGCAGAGAAAATAAATTAGGCTTATGAAGACAAATGAACAGGCTATGGAAAGAGTAAAAGGAGGTGGAGGGGGGATCAGGACAGATAGAGAGAGAGAGAGGGAAGGGAAAAGGGAAGGAGTGGAGAGGGAGACATAATGAAGGAGAAAAAATGGGTTATTGTGTGTATGCGGTGGCACAGATATGAAAGGAAGGAGATAAAGCTGCATTGCCAGCTAAGAGAGTTCCTTTCGGCAGCCAATGAGCGTTCATTAAGAAGAACGGGTCTGCTGCTGGCAACAGGAGAAGCTTTGGCTGGGGCTTCTTTGGCTGCGAGGAAAACATATATGTGGGTGTATGTGTGGGTATGTGTGTTTGTACATTCGCTTCCAAACACGTTATAAAATATAGATTCCCTCCCCCCCTCTTTTAGTTGTGTTTTCAAAGTCTTGTCGTTCTTTAAACACGACCAAACAATGTGTTTAAAATCCACAAAGCAGCTTGAGTATAATATGCGATCAGTGGGTTTGCATCTGAGCTGGAAGTGCCTCTCAGTGTGCGTTTCCTCCGCTTGCGTGTTGGTGTCAGCATGCATCCATGTGTGTTCTATCTCCGTAGATTTGTCAGTGTCTACCCCATGACACACTCCCCTCGTTGCGAGTGGAGGAGAGCTCTTGGGGGGGCTTTGTCATGAGGCGGTCTGTTCTTTTCCTGAGGTCTGGCGCCCCTCGTTTGATAAATGACACATGTCATTCTGTCAGCCCCTGCCATCCGGGCTGGGAGGCCCCAAGCTGATGTATGGCCGCCTAGGCTAAAGGAAATCAGAGTGTTTTGGCAGCACCCTGAGAACACGGCCTCTTATACTGAGTCTACTTTTGTGTCTGTGCGAGTGTGTTTATGTGTGTTTGTGCCTGTCTGTCTGTGATACTGAAAGCATGTTTAATTGTATGTGTGTGTGTGTGCGCGCCTAATAGTGTGTGCATGCTCTCAACCTGTCAGGAGGACGGGTAGAAGGAGACAAATCATCGGCATGGCCGCCCCAGCTGTTCCCCAAATTTGGTGTGAGGAGGAGAGCGAGGGGAGAGGGGGAAAAAAATCCTGCCATTTGAGTTTTAAACGGCTGATGCTTCCCAGAAACGGGAATGAGTGAGAGGACAAGTGGAGCTAAGAGCACATACACACACACACGCCCAACACACAAACTGAATCAAAACTCAAGCCGGTCCCAGCAGGAAGCGGCAGACAGTCAAGAGAGGCTTCTGGTGCAAACAAACATGCCCATATACACACATATAAACACACGAAGACAAACTTTGCACAAGGCATTTGCGACTGTCGGGCAAGCAAAAAATCGGAATTTCACTCCAGTTCTCGGTTTTTAATGTAAAGCATCCTTAACTTTCACTGTAATTCCCCGTCCGTCTAGATTTTATCCTCAAAATGTCTTCGGATCCAGAGATAATCTTCGAAACTACGCACTAGGCGGTCACACAGGCACGCAAACATTTCCCTGGAGGAGGAGGACGGTCCCACCTGGAGGTTGTGAACTCTGTATGACCCTGTTTGATAGGGTGCGGGCCAAACTCTGTCCTCCCCCTCTCTCCCACAGAAAAGAAGCGGGAGGAGAAGAAGAAGGAGAAGAGAAAAAAAACTGCGTCATTAAGCAGTGAGTGATGAGTGGCAGCCATGGGTGACATCCTCCCCTCTTTCTCTCCCCTCCGCTACCCAACTGCTTTCACTGTCTCTCCGACTCTGTTTTTTCTTCTTCATTGCCTTGATACTTTTCTCTCTCGCTTTATTCACCTCTCTCCATCCCTCAACCCCTCAAGTCATTTCTCTTTCACTCCTCTGTTGCTTTGCCTCCTCTTTTTCCACTCCCTCATATCCCTCCCCCCTCTTTCCTCTCTGGTTCTTTTTTGTCTACTGTCAGTCTCCTTTTCTCCTCTTTTTTTTTTCACCCCTTTATGCCCCTCCTGCTATTGCTTCTTTTTCTGTCCCCCCCTCCCTTTCCCTTCACACACACACAGACACACAAGCACATGCACAATAGTGCCTCGCTCTGTCCTGTCTAGCTCTCTGGCCATGGTCTTGTAGACACTCAGCTCCTCCATACATAATAGATCCCAAATATCCAGAGGAGGGGTGCACATTTCCACCCGCTCAGGATTGTGCCATCAGAAGTGCTTCAAAAGTAGGTCTACTGTGTGGCATTGTAAAGCTAATGCTATCTTTTTAAAGCACAGTTTAAAGCATGAATACAAATATCGTTTTAAGCTAACTTCTCCAAAGACAGGCTTCCCTCTCAAAGTGAAAGTTTAGACATACGATAACCAGCACGAGCGTCACGTCATGTATTGTAGCATTAAATGCGCTCCTGCAACTGCTGTGATGTTTTAACAGTAGATTTCACTCCGAAATAGACATGGACACATGCTACCTCGACATGACTTTCACCTTTTTATTTTGTTTTTATGAAATCAGCAGAGACTGGTGTGTTGCTCAGTAAAAGTCTGAGCTCACTGAAGATCAGTGAAAATGGGTTTCACAAATGCACTATTTTCTCTTTAAAAAAACAAAAACAGGGAGTCAGTATCCAAGTACAAATCTCCTTAACTGAAATTCAGTGGTTTCCCCAACAGCCAGCTAATCACGTCTGTCTGTCTGGCTGGCTGACTATATAAATACTGAGGGGAGGGGAGAGTCTAATGAGGTAACGGGGTAATTGACTGACCTTGATGTACGTGATGTTAATCAGCTCAGGCCATTCTGCTCCATGATCCTGTTTAGTTTGAGGAAGTTTAATTAAACATCCCGGACACGCACAGTACCGCACTCTACTAAGAAGAGATGTTTCTATTCTCTCGACTGGCACAAAAAAAAAAGCATCTAATGTTTAAGTTTTACACCAACTGCACTGTGGTCATTTCACCTTTGCAGTCTTGAGTAACGTATTTCAGACTCATACAACCAAAAGAAGCACACATTTGCTCCAGCATTGCTGTTTTAGTGCTTTTCATGCAGTGATAAGAGATTTTAAAAATTCATCCCTTTTTCCTTTTTGGACTTGGAAAGGACATTTTTGCGCCGACTGACAAAGAAACTAAAGGCCAAATTAATCAATACTGAAAATCTGAGTGTGCAGCGTACTGAATCCAAATTTTCCATTTCTCAACCCAAATTCAATTTTGCTTCTAGTATTAGATTTACAATGTGCTACATTTTCAGCAATCAAGTATTCTGGTTTGTGAAGTATATTTAAGCTGATGGCTGCCGTCCACTCAGATGTCTTATTGTTGGGACTTTGATCCCAGTTAATACGACGGTATTTTCTTACAGCGCTCGGTCTATTTTCAGCTCAGTTCAGAAAAAAATGGAAGGTGCAAAATATGAGGAATGGAGTGATAGACTTAGAAGATGGAGAGGAAAAAAGTGTGTCACATTTACCTAGAAATGACTCACACTCACAGACACTATAAAACTGGGAATGTGGCCATTCTTGGACTTTTGGATTCGAGTGCCAAAAATACTGTAATTATTCAGGAAGATGACAGCTATATTACACAGACCTTCACAAAGGTGAAACAGCAGGCAGCAGCCAAATCATACGGTAAGACGGAAGACAGGATTTGATTCTGTTAAATCAAATTAACTTAGATATCAATTAAAAGGCAAAGAACAAACTTTAAATTGCCATGTGGCAAACATATTACACTTGTGTAAGCAGCTACTACGTCCAAAAAGCCTAAATATGCTTTTATGAAAATTTGAAATACTCAGGAAAAATCCCAGATAAATTTATTATGTTACCAAATTCCAGCAAATAAAAAACTTTCAGTCAGTTACAAGGTGAATAATGTGCAGACATCCAGGAGTTTTGAGTTTGCACCCAGACTTATGGATATTAGCTAAAATGTTATGTTCAAACATTAAGTTAGCCCCCCTCTGTACTCACAGGTAACTTTGTAAACCCACAAAACACTGAGGAAAAAACATCCAGCATGCCACACACACACAGCTAACCAGATGTGTTACTCGAGGGTAAAAAAAAAAAAGTTAATCGCGACATCGTTCCAGCCTGAAAGTTCTGAAGAGTTAGTCCAAATGTGTGTGAGGGGACATTTTGTGGTTGAGAGAAAGACTTATTTTTAAAAAATTGGGAACAAAACTAACCTCACTTATAATTCAGTCTGTGTGTCTGCAACAAACGCACTAGCAAATAAACACGCAATATTTATTTATATAACACGATTTACAGGTTAATGCCAGAAAGAGCTTCACAGAAGGAATACACAGCATGTAACAGTGGAAGCAAAAATAACAGCAATGATATTAAAATAAGAGTAAAATCAGAGTCATGCAAAAATTTAAGAGGCAAAAAATAAAATTAATTGAAACTTTTGTTGATGGAATCCAATAGTCTCTGTTATTTTTTATTTTCTCATAAGTTTCACAGTTTTTATATTTATGCACTCCTGGTGTGAGATTTATTTATTCCCCAGTCAAGAAAATATATATTTATATATATATATATATTAAAAAACAACAACAAAATGGGGTAAAGGGGAAGTCAGCCTGGCGTACCTGATAAAAAAAAAAAGGAAACATCTTCCCATAACATTCAATAAAGTAACATTATATAATCCTCATGTTCGGCGCCTCGGGTTAGTACTTCATAAATAACTTTCAGAAGCGACTCCAGCAGACAGCACGTCGGTCATTTTTCTGTGTTTATGCCAAAGTTCAGTGTCGGTGCAGACGCACCACGCAAGCGTTGCTCAATGTCAACATGTTCTCTGGCTTGTTACTCTGACATAGCGGCAAGTCCTGTCATCGTGCACCATCGTGACGAGAGAGACGAGAGGCAGATGGACCAGAGGCAGACAGGTAAACAGGTCAACGCTGGGATCATCGCTCGAGCAGGCTCGCGCGCGGAGACGGGTGATCAGAAACAGATGCTCGGGTGGACATCCAGCCAGTGAGCTAGACAGACAGTCGGATCTGGCGCGTGAGGGAGTGACTGACGAAAGAGACACAGTGACACGGGAGGCTGTGCGAGAGGCCTCCCGCTGTTCTTTTTGAGACAGACGACTTAGAGGGACAGCTTATACCCCCTGCGACTGTCACCGTCTGAGACAGCACAGCGGCACTGGGAAGATTTGGGAGGAATTTTCTGGAGGTAACATGTGGTGTTGTTGAATCGACCGGGATACTGAAACATTATATCCCCTTTCAACTGCCCGTCAAGTGTTGCGCTGAAGCTGATGACTGTTAAGCGATTACTTTGCGTGACCCCAAGCAATTTGTGGTCACTGGGATCCTTTTAAATGAAAGGAGCAGATAAAAACGAATCGTACCAAACCAACAAAATACGCTTTGATTTTTTTTCCCCTTCTTCCCTGAACAACATGCTTTATGGAAAGACTGTCTGCTTAATAGGAACTGCTCTTGGAAAATATGTGATAGTCATGTGTTTAGACTTCAAAGAACATGACACAAGTCTTCACTGCCCTGTGACTTTTGGATTTTTGTAACTCACAAGTGTGACTGCAGGATGTTGCCGAAATTAGAATATTGAGAAGAAGACGTATAAAAAAAACAGCCTCTTGAAATATGAGAACAAGGCCAGCGGGCCTGAAAGAGGAAAGTATTACACTCTCCTTTTCAGATGTCGAGTTCATGTTCTTGTAACCAGTTCACTGACTCTTGAGCATCCGGTGAGAGAGAGCGATAGATGAGGGCGAGAGACAGGGAGGAAGATGAAAGAAAATATGAGCGGGGTAGAGGAGAATTCAGTCAGTAAGATAGAGATTGATGACAGATAGGAAGATGAGAAAAGGCTTATAGGGAGAGAGAGAAGAGGGCCAGGAACCCCCCCCCCCCCCTTCCCCCCCAAAAAACCAAAAAAAAAGTCCCACACAGCAGATAGACGGAAAGACGGAGGGAGTGGCTGAGATAAAGATGAAGGGGTAAAGGGGAGGAAAGAGGGATGGCAGTGACACCACACAAGGCTACGGCGTGACCTTCCTCAGCGCCCGCTCTCAAGGACAAAGTGTCATCTGTTAACTGTATCCTTACCCAGATGGCTTATCTGCAGTAAACTAGTGTCCAAAAAAAAATCATATTCATTGCTTCTCAACCCACGTTATCAGTTACATAAACTCTCCTTGGGGGGATAGAAATTTCCACCCCCTGACTGTTGTCCACTTGCACTGGCTGCCGCTTGGACATGCTGAGGCCAGCGTTTATCAACTGCTATAAAAACAAGTAACCTGCCTTCTGGTGATATACAGCACTGGGTCTTGCCAGCTTTACTCTACCTGACAGAGGAAACGAGAAACCTAACCACAAGCTTGTGCGCATATGTTTATTTGATGTAGTGATTTTTACAGGGGGGTCTGATTATGCTCCCACTCCTGACCAATCTTCTGCCGGCCTTTATTTTTCGCTTTGAAGAACTGATTCCACTACGAACTTTGCAGCTGTGGTTGCATTTTTGCTTTACAGACTCACATGGACTTTTCTTTGCCTTTCCTGGAATGGCTAACACCTTGAAACATACTGATATAGCCGGTGCTAACAGCACCCTCTGAAACAGCAGCACACTGCTGTGTGGCAAAGTTAAACAGCAAGATGGAAATATAACTCACTATTATTATTTTGTTGGCTTCAAATGTCTGTAAATACCACAATGTATTTACTTTACAGTTATATATCAAAGAGAGGAGGCACAAGTGCTCCCACTGTGCTGGAGCAGGATATGTTTAGTATTTTTACTACACCCTGGGGTATCTGAGAACAAAGCAGTTTTGTATCATTCTCATATTAGGACTCTTGAAATACTTTTAGACTAAAAACAGCTTCACCAGAGAGAAAGTCATTTATGAAAAGAACAGTGAATTACGTTTGCAGTAAGGTTTTATTCATGTGCTTTCTTTCCAAACTGAGCTAGAATGATGGAAAAGCCATGCAGCCAACTTCATGCAACTACTGCAAAGGCAGGACTGCCACTTGCATTACGCTAATAAATTGATATATTTTGTTATTTCCAACTGAATGTTGCTTTTGAACCTTCTCATGTCCCAGAGCTCTCTTTAGTTAGTAAATGCCCGTCTGAGGTTAAGTCTTTTCTGTGTTTTTTAGCTTCTGCTTATTGTCCCTGTCCCTTTTCACCTCCGTCGCTTCCCTGCCAAAAAGACTCTTTTTCCCCGTTTTAGCTGTAGAGTCAAGCCCCCAAGTTGTTTCATATGCAGTGAAAGACATTGAGACTGATGAGCAACCAACCAAAGTGCCGATGGTGTCATCGCTCTATCAGCCATAAACCAAAACCGTGCTCATTGCCCATCCATAAGAAGGCAACGCAAGCACAGTTATACTGACCTGCTAAATTATCTTGAAATACGTGAAGGGAGTAAAAGCATTCGTTTGTCTATTTTATTCTTAAACGCGTACTTGCCTCTAAGGTTAAAATGCATCTGCCTAACAGCAGCAGAGAACGCGTATGTGCTGACGTGCATGTCTTGCAGTATAGTGGAGGCACATATAATCAGCAGCTAATAACAACACATTGGGAGTCGCTGCCCCAACATAAATCAATGTGCAAAATAATTGCTAATACACTGGGTATTGATTAGAGTGCCAGCCAATGCATTCATTTTCTGGGGCGACTGTGGCTAAGCGCTAACGCAGTGACAAGGGTAAAGCGCTATTTCTCAAAAAGGCGCACAGACGGACAGCCGGGCAGGAAAAAAATGACTACAGGGCCTCTGCAGTAATTCTTAATTGACACCTGTCAGAGCGATGGCAGCAGTCACAGCTGCTGCTGCAGGAGAGCGTCTCCCCAAGTCTTGTTCATCTGTCACTTTTAATACCTTTTCTTCAGACCCTCTGTTGTCTTCTTCCCCTCTCCCACCCGCCCCTCTTAAACCCAGATGTTCAAGGCTGCTTAACAGAAGCAACTCTACTTCAAGGCCACACAGCGCAGCCGTCCGGTGGTCGCTCTCTCACCTAAACACTGTTGTTGTTTTTTGAATGTTGCGACTCAGACAAAGCCCTTACAGAAGCTAGCCTTGGCAGTAGGGCTGCACGATTTTGCATAAAATGAGAATCACGATTTTTTGGCTTAGAATTGAGATCACGATTCTCTCACGGTTTTCTTTTCCAATATAAATATTTGTTGCACTTATTAACTGCACATCAACTTCGTAACAGTTGAGACTGAACATAAAAACAATAAATAAACATAAAAACAACAAATGTCTCACGTTTTGTGGTTGCCGCAAAATGTTGTACTGCTTGAAATTCCGTCTCCAACGTT
>NW_005187429.1:3911326-3913657 GCF_000239375.1 Pundamilia nyererei
GTGACTAGTCGACTATCAAAATAATCGTTTGTGGCAGCCCTATTACAGAGACATAAAACTGCCTGCATAGAATCACCCCCAAAACATCTTGTACTGTGCTATTGTCAAATTCTCTTATAAGATCTCTGGATCACATCAGTTTTTCACTCTTACCACAGCTGACTGAGTACTAAGAATAGTTTTCACTGCGGTCATGTATCTCCAGTTTTATCTCTCGCACGATCGCCTAATTACAGCAACAGGCACCGCCATCGTGGCAATTTCCAGTATATTAAGGAGAGATGAAAGGAAAACGTTGTTGCAAAGCAATTTCCAAGATCGCCATAGCAAAATGCAAAAGACGAATCAGATCTATAAAGCCTCGTCACTCTAGTGTTCCAGCAAGCATTATCAATCAGTCACTGATGCAACATGCGTTCATGCTAAAGCAGTTCTGCTTTGAGCTAGAAAATATGAGGAAACAGAGAAACAGACACACAAAGCACACAAATCACAATGTGTATACTATAGTGGAGGCAGACAGGTGCTCCCCAGAGTCCACACTGACCTCTGAGTGTACCCTGGACCTCCCATCGTCCTGTATTTAGTCACGACTGGCCATTTTTCTTTCAGTTTTTTTGTTTCGCATCCATTTTGCGTCGTCTACGCTCGGCCTAATAATTCTTTTTGCCTGCTTCTTTAATTATCAGCGTTATCGGAGGTAGTGACAGAGCACAACTGAGTTTGGTGTTTGTGTAGAACAAAGTAAGTGCAGCTGGCCTCTCTCTGGGGGTTTGACAACCCACCAGTTCTTCAGTGCTGTGCTGTGGTTATTTTCAGTTGGCCTCAGTTACATTTACTAACTGGATCTCCTAGTTTCTTAAAGTAAATGTGCAAATAAAAGAACCGATTGTGTCAAATGAATAAATTAGGGAATGATTTTAATTTCAAACAAATGCAAAATAAAAAAGTTGTTTTCAGTCGCTGGTGGTGGATTTTCTTTCTGATACACGAGAGTTCACTGAATGTTCTGCATTGCTGATTGAATAAATGTACCAGAAGATGTAATCTTGAAATTATACTGACTATTTTCTGAGAGAAAATTAGTAACAGGGGAAAGAAAATAGTGGGCAATAAGAACAATTCAAGTAAGTTGCAGCTCTGTCCATAAATCCTGATTGTCACAGTGAAGCAGAGGTTATGAACGGCCTGGAGATTTCTTGCGATGGTTTGAAAAAGCGGCTGTGAAGTCTCTGAATTGAAAGATGGCAGTGTCATCACTGTAATATTTAGCAGCCAATCATGTATAGACGGGATGGGAATGACACCCTGATAAACAAGAGTTAACTTGGTAAAAGGCTAGATTCATCCGGATAGGTTTGATTTCCTAAACCAAACGACCAAAGGAAGAAAAATATTAATAGTCACACCTATTCTCTTGTCTGAAAGTCATATGTTTGATCTGTGCCTCCAGGACTCCCATCTTGCATCAGCTGTTTTTGGATTCACTGGTTGCTTCTGAGGATATACACAGACGTTATCTCTGCTTGTCCACTCGCTCAGCTTTTTTCCCCTTTTTCTCAGTTAGCAGGAAAACGCTTCCTTCATATGTATGCTTCACAATAATTAGCAACCGGTGCCCTAAAACCCCCTCGGGTCCAGTCATGTGAACGGATTCCTTCTTATTATTCCTCTTCCTAATGTTTTATATCCCCACTGTAAATTGTGGCTTTTTGTTTTGCAGCTGTTTTGAATCGTAGCCAAGGTATCTTTACGAATCCAAAACAGGCGCCGAAACAACAAATAAGCGCAGGATGTGTTTCGGCGAGGCAGAGGGGGTTTCATTCTTGTAACGACGACCTTGTTTTCCTTTTATTTCTTTGTCACGGCTCCTCGTGTTTGCGCTTGAGCGAGAACCCAGGTTTTCCTGCTTCCTCTGAACCTCATTAAGCTCGGGGATAGTTTTACCTCGCGCCCGCGGCTCTGAATGCCTTTACGTCTTCACTCGGTTGGCGAGGCTAATTCCCACATATTTTCAATTCAACCCTCTTTTCCATAAGAGCAGTCATCGATCTTCATTTGTCACTTAACCTCCACGAAGATGAGGACAGAGAGCGGAGTTGTGTGAGTGTGCGTATTAGTGTGTGTCTTTGATTTCCTGACACCACATGCAAATGAAACTAGAGTGCGGGATAGCAAATATATCCAGCGACTCCTTCAGTCAATGTCACCTGTTAATGACACTTTACCTACACTGCATTATCACGGGATCTGAATATTTCACACACACACACACACACACACACACACACACACACACACACACACACACACACACACACACACACACAC
>NW_005187429.1:3913677-3984028 GCF_000239375.1 Pundamilia nyererei
ACACACACACACACACACACACACACACACACACACACACACAGGGCTGAGCAAACTCCTCATCTTGCCCAGTGATGCAGATTGGTTCACACACACATTCACAGCAAGAAACACACTTTTCACTCCACATATGTTTTTCCCCCTCTCAGCACTGCTTCAAACCCTGACAAATGTCATTAAATCCATTATCAGAAGCATCCCGATAAAACTAACATAAGGTTCTAATAGTCATCATTTTGTGCTTGTTTCTCAGCTGACAGACGCCGCGAGCTAAATTCCTGCAGAGGAATACAATGCCAAGTAGCAACAACAAAATGTATTAACGCTGCTCGGCTAGGAACTTTGTTCCTGCTCTGTCAAACAAACCAAAAGGCTGTTAGCAGAAAGATCAGAGGGAAAGGCAGAGCATTAAGAAAATCTTCTCACACTCGCGGAAAGCCGCATTCACGTTAAACTATTAAAAGGCCTCTAACGCCTACCGCATGGCTACTTGAGTCGAGTTACCCACGATCAGAGCAACGGCTTCTTTGTCACCGGCGCGTTTTTGATTGTCACGTGATGCTGCAGGCAAACTCGGAGCCACCTCAGCTGTTGTTGAGTTTACACTTGAACAACTGAGGTGGGCACATGAGAAGCGGGTGATACCGAGTTGATTTTTATCAAGGCAGCTTGCAGACTTGACACCTTGCTGAATTTGTCAGCAGTAATCGGTGGACCTGTCACTGATCTGTCAGCTACCTGGATAATTAGGGACCACAGCTAACGATGCCGTCAAGGAGAAGGGAAGCCCCACCCCCCACCCCCCGAGTCATAATTAAGAGACTCCTTTTGAGGCAGAGATAGTGGCAGCATAGGGCAATCTATTTAGGAGAGAAGAAGGCAGCCGCTGATGTCAGTGAAGACGCTCACAGGGCTAGGCAATGTGTGTGCATCCTGGCTTGTTGTGGCTTCGGTGTAGCTGAATGCTGCACGGTGCTTTAATTAAACATGTGTAGAGCTAAGCTACAAAGAAATCATTAAAATGTAGCAGTGAAGTTAGTTTACAGCGCACGTCGAATGATGCATATTTAAAAAAAGGAAAGAAAAAAAAAAAAGAACAGCATCCACAGTCTGTGATTATAACCTGAGTGATTTATGTTTAGAGTGCTAAACTTCTAATTAGCTACACAGTCAAACCTACTCAGTTACCTTACAAATTTATCAGGAGAGCAGGAAAGGAAAACCAATTACTGTCTTCTGAAAGGGCCACGCAGCCATGTTTAACAGCGTAGCAGCATCTTTCTCTCTCATCGTGACCTGCACTAATTCTGTCAGCACAGGAACTGATCGCTCGGCTGTCAGAGGAGATGAGGATCAGGATCAGGATCAAATCTTTCGAAACTTGGGCTTTTAACTGCGAACAGGAACTGAAAACAGGGCACGCGTGAGTATATAGACATTTATGGAGCTGCATCCTGCTCAGCTCACAGTGGATTGGTCACTTCACAGTGTGCTCCCTCTTCCTCTTTCTCTTTTACTTCAGCCAGTAAAAGTGAGCGTGGTGCGGGGTACGTAATCAAGACGATCCTTTCGTCCTTATTTTTTTCTTTTCTTGAAGCTAGACCTTTTTAAATCCCGAGGAATACATCTGACACGGTGTCACACTGTAATCACGCTCACGTGTTGAATGATTAGTTGACAGATTCATTACTTAGAGTGACAGTGTTTGATTTAAGATATCGCGGTTGGCAAACTAGAGGCAGGATGAGACATGCGGCAATACCATTAATTTTCAAGCAGCAATCAAACCTGTGACCTCTGCATCGAGGCAAATCTAGAGTTATGTCTTCTCTGTAAATGTTATATAAAGTATCGCCTATCTGCTAATTAAACTAAACGCTGGTTATCTTGGTCTAGTATATAGAACGTGCTGTCATTTTTGAAGACAACCTTGCTACTAAACAGTCTAAGAGGTCCTTTTCTTTAAAAAGTGGCACGAGCTTAAGTTAATGTCAGAGTCTGTAGCATTGATTGTGTGCTTTTAAACCTTTTATGGTTTAGCTAACCATCTCGACTCATCGGTTAATCTGCAAAATGTCCAAAAATACAAAGGAAAATGCGACCAAACGAGGCAAAACCCAAAGATGTTGGATTTCCTGTGATAAACAAGAGTCAAGATCCGGTCAGTGTTGGATATTTTTCTTGTTTGATAAGCAACTAAACTCGCTGGTGACGTTTAAATTGTTGGGTAATGGTTTCAGGCCCGACTTTAATTGCACTTAAATTAAAGCAACACTGGCACAATGGCAACACATGCACTCTTTGCAGCTGTTTTACCTTAAGCTAGCATGGGCAAAGTCAGCAAACTGTTCGTATAAAGATTTAAAAAGAAAAACCACACAGGTTGCTCTTTTAGTGTGGTTTATTTTTACAAATCAATCTCTCACCACACTTGTGTATTCTCATCCTTGATTATTGTTACTTCACATCGCTGCATTGTTTAGCTTCCATTAATTACTCAAGGAATGCATGTACATAGCTGCACTTTGGTGAAGGGAGACGGAAAAAAGAAAAGGGAAAAAGAAAGAAAGAAAGAATGAAAATGACGACAAATGACTGCAGCAAAAGTCTCTACTGCTCAAATTGCTCTGCACTGAACTCAACTGCCAAAACTAACAGATGCAGTAATGCGGTTCCAAATGAAAGAACACTGATGTATTGTCACTGGTCATAAACTAGATAGGGTACAGCGCCATTACAGGGTCTAAAATCATCACTGTGACTGATGAAACAGAGCCCATTTGAAATGGCATACAAAGAGCTATTGAAACCCTGTCTCCCGCTCTCTCTCTCTGAGGAGCATATGCAACATTTTGTTTCAGTGCAACTCCAAAGTGACAAATCTGGGTTGTGGAAATATCTGGTAATGCATTATAAAAATAGCCTGTGTTTATAGGTGTGTACACCGTTTTACTGAGGAAACAGTCTCACGCAGGCACACGCACATCAGCGGAGGTGTTAAAAGTTTTTGGATTGACCATATGTCAAGTACTGGAAATAATGTCGAGACAAAGCCTGCCAAGTTAGGATTGACCATTACTGCCTGTGATGTATGTGTCTGTCAGAAAAAGCAGACAATCGAATCAATATTCAAAAGCTGAGCAGGAATGGGGCCACTTCAGAGCTCAGCCAAATGACCAGAAGAGTCTGGAAAAGACAAAACATAACCCCCCCCCCCATGTTTTCTGCTCTCCTATGGGGGGTTTTCGCTAGCAAAGCTGTGGCAGAGGTATATAAACCGCCACTATTCATTTTCACCATGCAGGCTTGTTCTTCAAACACATTTCTCTCTATCATCACTAAAGCCTCGCGTCAATTAGAAATTACAGCCCCACCGAGTTCAAAGTCTTCCCGTCACAACCTTGATTAAGTCTGCTTAACCTCACATTTCCACTGCCTGCTTAACATTCTACAGCTGTTTTATTCGGCTTTGGTCATTACTGCATGAACTTCAAAGGCTCCTCTTTCCCCCGTCATTTGGAAATGCATGTCAATCACAGCCGTCTCTCGCAGGGACATCAAATGGAATCAGGCAAACATGCGACTCTCTCGCAGAGCAGCTCACGTCTGGTCAACTTAATGACAACACGTAGGCCGGACTGTCAAAAGTCAGGCTGTTAAAGTGGAATTTACTTCACTGATCTTTCCCTTTTCTCAAATGAAAACAGGACTTTTGGCACTTCACAGTACACCTTCCTCTAAATCACATTAAGCTATGTTTATAGAGTGCGATTACAGTTTTCCATCTCATATTTAGGAAGCTAATACACAGCCTGCCAAAACTGGAAAAGTTAATTAGCAATTGTTAGTTTGATTATACTAAACTTGCATTTTTTATACCACACTGAATCAATCAGATTCCTCTGATGACTTCCAGAACAACTTCTCCTCACTTTTCTATCCATGCTTAATATCAGATGCACTCAAGTTAAACAGCATTTCCTGTTTCTGCAGGATGAACACGAGGTCAGGTCTGAAGTGACCATAGGAGTTCACCCTGTGATCTTGCTACGCCCCAGCACCCCTCCTCCCTTGTTCCCTCCCCCTTGGGGTATTAAACGCAAAGTATTTATCCCGCTTGAGAACTTTTCTTTCAATTTGTCTTTTCTTTGCTCCTCTGCGGGGGCCAAAAAGTTATCCTTTGAGGGAGTCCAGCTGCCGGGCGCATGCGTGTCTCTATGGTGAATGATTTACTGATGTTTATCAGGAATGAATAGATCAAAGGCAGTCGCATGACAGGCGATCAATCAAGCATCAAATCAAGGATGGCAATCCCAGAGCGGAACACAAGCTGAAAATACGCTACTTTCCCTTTCCCCCCTCTTTCTTTCTTTTTCTTTTCTTTCTTGTTTTTTTTTTTTGACACTAACGCATCAAGCACGTAAGCTTGTAAAAATGAGATAAGATGAGCTTTTGTTTGGAGAACTTGGATGCTGACAACCTAGTGGAGGATCAGATTTAAAGCTTGAAACTAAAGTGCAGCTCAGCGCATTTGCTTCTAACGGGAAAAGTTGGCACTGAATAATGGCTGCTTAAACTAAGGACACGCTACCGTTCCCAATAGAGATCGGAGATTACGCTCTAGGTTATTTAAATAAACTTTATTTTGGGTTGAGTGTTGAAAACTGCGCAGATTAAACTTCACATTTGTTTTGCTTCACTCTGAGCTACAATTCACCGATAAGCCACGGACGTGTGGTCTTTGAGCGCTTATATCGTGTCCTGCATCAGGCCTTTGGAGCTACTGCGTGAACTTGTCCGGGGTAGACACATCTGTGCTGATCCCTGGCTTTGTATCCTACCCGGGGAGGGAGCGAAGTGTGCGTGCTGGAGCCTTTCTGATGTGGGGGGGTGGGAGTGTTCGGTTGCAGAGCCGGGGCTTACCTGCTGACCGCCGCGGTGCTTGCTGCTTTCTCCTCGGCATGCTGCTGCGAGACTTTCCGCTGGACTTTTCATGCAGAGATCAAAATAGCGGACGAGCTGGAGAGGAAACCGGCGCAAGGCGACGAAATCAGAGCCAGCAGCCGTTCATTGGGCTCTTCGGCTGGGGACGATGCTGAAGAAATGTTTCTGAGATTTATTTTGATCGTTGTTATTATCGGGCTGTCCGGCGAGGAAAACGATGCGGATCGTTTAGAGAAGAAAAAAGAAAGAAAATCAAAAGGAAAAATGGGGGCTCGTCCTTTAACTTCTGCCAGAAGAACTCATCGCAGGCTGGCGTGCTGAAAACTAGCAGAAAGCTCCGTGCGGATCTCAGTCTGTCGGGCAGGGATTATATGGGAGAGCTGCCTGAAGCCAGTCGCCTCGTTTCCATCAAAAATACGTTCGCCCCGCTGGCTGGACAATTTCATCCCCCCGTAAACAACAAGAGTGAAGAAAACGGAGATCCGGCTCGTGCGTATTAACTCACACTCCGCGGTGAAGATGAGTCCAAAACTGCGATCTCTCCCTCCGTCCAGGTGCCACAGCTCCGGTCTCCTCCAGCTACAGGAGGAAATCAGGAGGGGAGAAAAAAGGAGAGGAAAGAGTGACACGTTAGGCGGGCTGGGTGTATGTCAATCAGTCAAGTGTGAGCGTGTGGAAACCCCGGAGCAATCAACTCACATCCCATCTCCCTGAAAGCACCCACTGGATAAAGAAACAGGCTACTCACATACGCTTACCGCCCGACTGTCAACACGGACACTTGACGAATTTGTCACAAAGTCATCACAGAAAAAAAAAGATAGAAAGAGGAAAAAAGCGAGCAGATTCCGGGTCTCAGCTGTTATTATTCCCTGATTTTTATTTATTGTTATTATTTATTTTATAGGCGCAAGGAGGAGCGTCCCCGGATATTTCTCCGCAGTGAAATGTGCGCACATTGGTGATGCGTGGTGCGTTCCGACAGCTCCCACTGATAGACAGACACATCCAGCTGCCTTTCCGGCCTCTCCTTTACTCCACCCCTCCACAAGCGTCACCCTGACAGTCAGAGCCCACCTGTCAATCTGCGGCTGTTAATTGTTCACTGGGACGGCTTTCATTTCAACGCCCTGCTGTCCCCAAGAAAGGTGCGTCCTGTTCCTGGACACACGAGGAGGCGATGTGCAACCTCGTTTCCAGACAATAGAAATGAGAGGTGCCTGGAAAAGTAAGAAAAGTGTGTGTGTGTGTGTGTGTGTATGTTTGTGTGAGAGAGATATTTGATGTAACAGTCACTGCTACACAAACTTACAGCCAAATAAAGTTTTAAGTGAAATGAGGACTCGGGGCATATCTTTTACCTACAGAAAATACATTTGTTGATTATTTTTGAAGCACCAGGCAGATGTTATTGATCCTACATAATAAAGAAGATATTTGCCAGGCCAGGCTAACTGTTAGATTTGCAACTTCAAGCATCAAACACACAATAATTCAACTACAAGCTGCTTGGAATCTGGAGGGTTTTTTTTCTAATAATGTATAAGAATATAAATTTCTTTCAACGTTTTACTTGGAGAACAGGAAAAAATAATGTTTGCACTTGAGTTTTCAGCTAGATAAGATGCTGCTGCAGCATTTCCTTTGTCAGTTTTTGGTCTCAAAGTTTTGCAAAAACAAAACCAAAAAATGTGGATATTTTTGGTGACCTCTTTAGGGGGACAAAGAAGGCTGAAGATCGATTCGTTACACCTTTTTAAAGTGGGGCTTCTGGTGAGGGAAGGGGAGGGGCTCTGAATCCGCAAGAGGCTCCATTAATAGCCTACACTCCATCCTAACTATTATCCACCATAAAGTGTTTATAAAGAGCACACAATCTCGGCTAGTGTTATTTCTAATGAGGCATCATGGTATAGCCGACTGATGCGGCAAGCGCCGAGGAGCACGGTGAAGGAGAGGAGGAAAAGTCTGAAATTTGCTTTACACTGAGCCCGATAGAGGGTGCGGTGATAATCACAGCATAACTTGGATGCCATGAAATCTGGCACAGACTGTGTGCGCTCCGTCTGCAGCCAGGCGTCGGACTTATTATTCATCCAGCTACACCGGCTTCAGTTCAGGCTGTAAAGCAGAGGGTTTGGACCGGATCAAGGAAGAAACTGGATTTTAAAAAAACCCCAAAACAAATCTCCCAGCCGTTCCACTCCCGCTTTGACTAATTCCGGGTGAGTTTCCTAATTTATCCTTCAGGTAATTTGGCGTGTTCACAGTGACCGGGTAGTAAGTATGGATCACGAACAGCAGAGAAGTTTTCTGCTTCTCGACTGACGAGTTTATTTTGGAGCAAGCCTCCTATCTGTCTGCAGAACTCCTAATCTGCGCAGGGAACACGTCTGAGGTGGCTTATTATATGGTAAAAGAAATACCAAGTACCGCCCCAACATCTGTCTGTCCCTGCCTGGCTGCTGATTGATGGAACAGACTTACGTCACTAATATTTCCATCTCAGAGTCTGCGGACAGACAGGAGAGCTGCGTTTCTCCATCTTATGGTGCTTTTCATATAAAGCTAACACAGCTGTGGAATAGAAATACATACACACACACACACACACACACACATTTCTGTTTATTTAGACTGATTAGTAGGTTTCATTTCCTTCATTTTTGAACGTGAACACACATTTACTGGAAAACAAATGTAATGATTTAATATCTATTGTTTTGTAGTATATGTTATCCTCATTATAATAATTCTGATTGTTGCCATTAACTAACTAGTAAACATCTTACCTTTGCTTATTCTTATATATGTTCATGCTGCATTGCTGTGTTTTGTGATGAAGCTATTAATGCAGTAATATAGAACCAGTTTGGCTGCATAGCCACCGCCACAAACTAATCCACTGCTAAAAAACAGCAATAAGCATCAATACTAGTATAATGAAAAACAAAAGTTTGATCAGTTTTACATTTTCAGATATATGCTGAACTTTAAAATACTACAAAGAGGTCACGGAAATCTAATCTGAATTGAGTCAATAATGATGAAATATGAAATAGAAAGAATGTAATAGTTGTTTAAAAAAATTTTTTAATAGATTAATTGACATTAACTTTTGATCTTTTGCATCTGTAAGAATTTTGCGGAGGGGCAGCAAAAGGCTTAGAGAGGAGACGGCCGTGCAAGAGCTGATCTGAGGCCGGGGTGGGGACGTGTGGTTCAGGGAAAAGGGCAGAGAGCCATCTCAGCACTTAAAACATCCCTGCACATGCACTGAGACGCTGCAGTATTGTTTCTTTTCCCATCTTTTTCTCTTATTCCCTCATCTTGTTTGAGGACGCGTATACGTTAGTGACCTTGGAGCTGAATTTCAACAGCCTGTTGAAACACACACACACACACACACGCGCTTTTTAATAAATGCCCCTCTCCGTGTAACCTCTCACCTAACATATAGGGTGTTAGGTGTACAAGTGAAAGTCGGTGTCTTGCGATTTGGAGATTGTGATCCAAACTGCTCGCTATAGTAGATCCTCTAACTGTGATTCAGCCACTCGTGTCCATGTGTGCGAACGAGAATTGCCAAACACAGAAACAGTTGTTTCCCGCCTCCCACCCCCAACTTGTACACACAAAGCACCTTCCTCCACTTAACTACAGCTCACTGACAGCACGATGACATGTCACGCGTTTTCTGCATGGAGATAGCCTCTCAGAGCTGTGAGAACATCCATGCAGCCTCTGTGTATATCTACATACGTTATAGTTTTTGCTTCCTTTTGTCTCCTTCCTTTTCCTCTTTCTAGGTCTGACATGATGATGCAAAGCAAAGCTGTTTATACAGTCTAGCGGATCACAATGCAAACAAGTCCTGCGGGTTGTCAAATCAGGTGAGGTACTTTGAAAACACTGATAGTCTCAGATGACCAAATAATGCCAAACGCAATTATTTTGCCGAGCAAATGCTGTTACTTTTAATAACGACTGTGTTGTTGCTCTAGCTGCAGTCAAAAGTAATCTGTGAATTATATGCCGGACTGGCGTATACATAAAGAACACTGAGGAAAAAGTAGGAAATTATATGTGTATTTGTTTACTGTTTCCAGGCAGTGTAATGATCATTTTTAAATTCAGTTTATACTAATGATAAGAGAGCTCAACAGCAGGGCTCTGTTACTATTTAGACCTAGTTTTGTACGCCGTCTAATACATTTTTGTAGAATCTAAAGTTGTTAAAAAAGTGAATAAATCCACTTATGCCTTGAGGTTTGTTCTTTCACATTTTGATCAAATTTGTGCACAGTACCCTCGTACTTGGCACTCAAACACACAACACAGTAAACATCCATTCATCCATCCATTGTCTTCCACTTATCCTCTTAGTTTCTTCCTCTTTTATCTTTTCCTTCAGTACTATTTCAACTCTTGTGCTCCATTTGTTATCATCTTTGTCATCGTAGTCAGCATCTTAGAGAGCATTGTTGGGGGAAAAAAATCGAAATAAAATAAATAAATAAAAATATGTGTTTAGGCCACACACGGTTTGTTTACTTTTCCTTTGGGGAGGGTGGGCAGTGTCAGTTTGTATTGAGGCTACGCAAACTGTGACGTTCTGTTAATTCTGCCACTTTAATTTAAAGTTTGTTTGACTTTTGTTTTAAATGGGAAACTTTTACACAAAATGTAAAACTTTTATATATCTGAGAGATAAAAAAAAATTGTAAATGTCTTTAGTACTTTAAGAAGGAATTGTTGTAATGTTTTCCCATTTGATGAATTACACAATGGACCACACCAACAGTTAGTTTAATAATAAGCTAAATGATAGTTAACACACCAGAACTATAAATGTATATCAGCGGATAAATTATTAATACTAAAAAGGTTTTGAGACTAACATAATCTGCAGGATTGCTTTATTCACATTTTAGAAACATATCTGTTACCCTTAGGCATTCATTTGTGCTTTTATTCTGAAAAATCTATGCTTATCATTTCAGTTTAAGGATCTATTTTATGTAATCATGCTAATGGCAAAGATTATTGGAAAAAAAAATCCTGCTGGAAAAAAGCATGAATTTAATGCCTTCCTCTTAATATTTATAAATAATTAATGCGGCGTTGCATATTTTTGGCCTGTGGCTAACCGTTCAAGCTTTTTGCAGCCAAAGACCTCTGATGTCAAAAGGTTTGGGCTCTGCTGGCATACAAGTATGATAAGTGCACTGCAGATTTGCTGTTGGGGGTGTTGTTACCGTCTGCAGGGCACACTGCTGGACTCATAAACGCATTTATAGTGGACTGAAATAGGGTGTAATCTTTGCTTTTAGAATCGTTCAAATAAGTTAAGATTTCGAATGTTGAAAGCTCACGGCTTATGATAATACCTCTCCTCATAATCTTGAATAATCTTCAATCAATGAAGGGTCCTATCAGATTCCCGACAATCATTGACAGCCCGAATATAAGAATATATAATAAAAAATTAATAAAGAACAGGCTCTAACTTTGACACGAGATATATCTCCACATCTATCAGATAAGACTGCATAATTAAAATGCCAAGTGTGAGTATGGAGTGAAGGAGAGGGTTTTTTTTTTTATATATTTTTGATATAGAGATTTACTTTTTCCATGACTTGTTTAAAGTGAAGAGTTTAAAAAAATGTGTTGCTGTAGTTTTGACAATGCAATTAAAGGTTTGTAATCCCCACCTGGGCTTTTTTTTTTTTTGATTCTGTCAGTTTGGACGAAGAACGTGATGAAGTGCGGTGCAGCGGTGACAGATGCAAGTTTATTAAAGGATTGGAGTCTCGGAGGGATTCGAGGTGTTATTTTACAGCACGCAGAACCTGAACTGAGCCGCTTCAGCTTGTTTACATTAGCTGTGGCGGAAACAAAGTATGAGCAAAGTAAATGCAGAGCATCAGGATGCCCCCCCCCCAAAAAAAGAAAAAAAAACCCCTATTTAAACGCTACACACCACCACGGGTCAAACGTTACTCAGGCAAACGGTGTAAACGACGAGATTTCCCACTTCCTCAAACAACCTTGCTAAAAATCCGTCCCAACTTGGCTGAATAAAGTGACATATTTCACATTTCAAAATACCAGCCTCTCTGACACGCACATTCCTTCCCTCTCCTCCTCCCTTGCCTTTTGTTTTCCTTGACACGTGCGCGCCAATTAGCATTTTTCAGCCATTAAGGAGGAAAGAGAAGCAGCCAAATGTTTGTCTCTCCCAGCTCTTTTTCCGACAAGAGTTTTCGAATGTCAGTGAGGGAGGGGGGAGAAAAAAGAACATTCAGACAGAATGTGGAATATTATCCTCAGTGTTAACATTATCTTCTTCACATAACAATTACCAGTAGCTTTGTCTGGGAAACTGGTGTGACAACGCAACCAATTTGGGTTTACGAGAGCAGTCGTCAGTCCACATTTAGAGCAATTTAAAATGATTTTCAGCGAGAGTACACAAGCAGTCGGGATTACTTTCATCTCCAGTGACGTCATGTAAACCTGTATAACATTTCGTTTTGTGAATTTTTTTATATTTTGACTTCTAAGCACAATGAGCTCCTTTCAACCGCGTGCGGTAAAACGTAAAGCAGTCTGCAAGAACTACATCTTAATGCTAACTCGGGCAGTAAGACGATAGATAGATAGATAGATAGAAATCGAGCCTTTTTGTCATCAGGTCCTCTCGTGTGTCAAATTAGGGCGTCCTAATCTTTTCCTTTTACTCTTGAATTTAAATCTGCGAATCTCATATTGCACACATCCCTCGCTGCGGGGCTTTCGGCTGCTAAAATCTGTCACCGCAGCTGGTGTGTCGTACATTAAGGGAGAAAATGCTCTTAAAAAGGTGCTTTTCTGACATTAACATGACTTGTGTGCATAGCGCCGGTCGATCTGTGTAGTTTGAGGCATATATTTATGAATAGGAACCTTTAATTAGGGCTTGTGTTTCCTCCCTAGTCACATTGAGGGATGGTCCTCGCCGACATTCATTAATGATAATCACCAAGAGCGATGGCATAGCTACAGGCCAAGTCTCAGGGGAGCCGACACTTGAAAAGAAGCATTAAATTACACAGAGGGACTCTTTAATTGCAAAAAGGAAAATATATAGCCATCATTGTTAAATATGATCTTTTGTAAGCCTTTACTGGTTCAAGGATTTGTCCCAGGGTTTTCTTATCCTCACATTCGTTTAAACGAATCTAGGGCCACAGTTTAGCCGTAATACGTCACAGAACCTTCGCGCATCGAGATGTTTGCCTCGGTTTTATGTATCGCAAACAAAGCACCAGCTGTAAATAAATCTACAGCAAAACCTGAAATCTCGGCAAACCTGCACGTGGAGACGTACAAATCTCAAAGATGATTAATGCAAAAACATCTACGTTGTGTTTTTGAAAGTGCCTGAAATTGTACATGGGCTTTCGCTACTTAAACGTGTCTGCGATTCAAGCGGAGCGTGTGAGCAGTGGAAACAGGCTGTCAGGGAGGCAAATAAAGGAGGAAACGTGTTTCTGTTCCCAGATTCTGTCGTTTGGCAATAAAATGGTCTTGATATAAATAAATAAATAAAAGTTATGCATGAACACACACACACACACACGCATACTCATACACACCCAAACTCCTGACCTAATTGCTCAGTCTCATTCAACTAATTAATCACAGCTGACTTAACATGGTGACAAGGTTAGGTAGGTGACATTCTCCAAAAAATCCTGTCTTTCTGTCTCCTCTGTTGCTTTTTTCCTTTTTACCCTTATTTATTAACCATTTCACCCCTTCTCTCAGATTTTTTTAAACAGGTCCATCTTTTTAAATTTTTTTGTCCTTTTCACTTCTATCCTTCTTTCCATCTTCCTGCCCTTTGTGTAGTTTTTGTCTCTTTCTGTCCTTCCTATCTCTGCCCCCCCTCACCATCAAATCATGTCTAGTAAAGGAGTAAATGGGAGAGCATAACTTGGCCCACATCTATTTTTACCTGTTATTGAAGGTGGATGTGTGGGGGGCCCTAGCAGAGGTGAGAGTGGGCATGCTCGGGAAAGAGGCGTGTGTGAGTGTGTGTGTGTTGGTGGTGGTGGGGGGTTAGGGGCGGGGTCACAATGCTCCATTAATCAAAAAGAATGACACTCATGTCGTCCGTGACAACCATCCTGCCACCCGTACGTCTCTTCCCCTCCTCCTCCATCCCACTCAAACAGGACAACTTTAGTGATGGGGAGGGCGAGAAAGAAGAAGTAGAAGAAGAAGAGAATGAGAGGGGGGGCTGGGGTGGGCAAACTTTATTAATCAAGCATCTCAGATTAATTGTTATGAAGTGTCACCCATAAATTCTCCATTTGGATTTAATAATCTTGGAGGTAGACTTAACAATCTCTGTCGTGATTTGAGTTTTATTGAAGAGGCTGCAGAGAGAGAGAGGGGGAGAGACAGAGCGAGAGAGAGATGCAGTGACACAAATAGCTTCTCAGCGGACAGTCCCTCTCCGCATGACAGTTATGAAATACAATTATCAGCAAGATCTGCTTAAGAATTCATCAACTGCACCCTGCCTTCCAAGGAGAGAAGGGGAAAAAATATCCTACATACAAAGCAAGTCTTAACTGATAAGTCTTCTCTTTTCCCTGCAGCCCTTAAACTATCATTTCAATTCCTCTGTCTCAGACATGTTAAGTCACTGTAAAGGTATGGTACACGTGTGTCTTTGAAAGCTCCCCGAGCCTTATATAAAGCATAAATCACCAGGTAATCAGGGACTACGGTAAATGACACACCGCACGCAAACCGGCATGATAGCGAGCATCTCGTTTGAAATGTACAACCCGTTGGTTTGCGTCAGGGTCAATATTAGCAGTTAATCTGTGTGTGCGGTGAAAACATACTGTCAGTGAATTGTACAACACACTGTCAGCTCTCAAAAGTAACGGAATCATAAAAAGGCAAATGATTTCAATCAGCTGTCGTCTAATTGCAGTCGCATCTTTTGAAACGGATGAAGAACGGCCACTATGTAGGTTGACAGTATGCATAAAATTAGCATAGCTTTGCATATTGCAATTCCATTAGTGGTAGTGTTATTGGAGGCTTGGGCTTTCCTTCTTATTGCACAGTGGCATTGTCTTAAAGGGACACGGGCAGGATGATAGTAAAAGATAAGAATCATTAGGACTCGAAGCGGAGCTAATTTCGACATCAAAGAGCAGAATCTCGCATGATAACGTCGTCCGATACGAGGAAGGTGTTTTATAAGAAAAGCGCTCTGACAAAAGACAGATCTGAGAAATGGAAAGGGGCTCTGTCTTTGCTCGGAATATAAATGGTAAGTCTTTCTGTGACCGTTTTTGGAAAATGCCGGTGAAGCTTGTTAAACATGTGCCTTTAACTACACTTTCCCCTGCGCGAGATATCGTCCTGATCAATGATGCCTCGCCCGTGTGAAAAATGACTATAGCTGGATTCACGGTAAATGTTTTAGCTATCAACACTCCTTCATGGCCAATCCCTCACTGACACTACATCCTGGCGGCAGCCTGGTTAAATCCAAGCCCGTCTTCTCCCATCAGTGATTGCAGTCGTCAGCCGGTGATGTGTGGCTCCTGAGCGATGGCGTCGCTTCTGGCTCATCGGTTTCGGTGAGTTGCGAGCGCTAATTCAGCGAGGTGGCGGAGAAATTCTCTAATAATTTTGTGACACTGGAGCACCGCAAGAGGCCAGACCACAGACAGTTTGTTTACACTCACTTCGATAATGTAATTAAGACCAGAGTAAAGCAACACAAATTACTACAACTACCATGTGAACTTTTTTTTAATTATATGAATTAAAGTCATAATCAGGGAGCATCAAACTCAATTAAGAGAGCTCGATTGCATGTCAGTCTCTTCCATCACTCATGTCAGTTTAAGTCTTTATTAAGCCAAGGAAAGCAGTTTGTTTAAAGCGATGCAAGGATTCTTGAGGAAAGAGCCAACATTTTGCTTCTTGAGCTTAGCAATCTGACATTTCACAGACTAGCCATATTGTTCTGCAGAGACGTACAGTGGCCGTGCATTAGTCACTGATATATGTGTAAATATACTGCTTGTTTAAAACTGCAGCTACTGTAGGCACAACCAGGTGGGGGTACCATTAAGCACACCCAGCTCCTTAATGTGCATTTAACCCTAAAAGAATGGAAATGCCACAAATGCAAACCAAGAAAACAAATACAATGTGTCTTTTATACAATTAAATGATTGAATACAATTTTTCTGCATGCAAAACCTTAATGCTGTTCATGTCCATGCAGTTCATGCGTCTTCCACTCAAGCAGAAAGCCCCAAACATGCCATTAGGGCTGGGCCATATCATACCGTTCACGGTAATACCGGTATAATGTTGGGCAATGGTAAGAAAATGAAATATCGCAATAGAATATGGGTAAAACACGCATGCGCAGTGCCTTTGTTTTCATACGCACATGGCGGAAAAAGCATGGCGGTGACAGAGAATGAGAAGGGCGAAAGCGGATCGTTGGATGAACCAGAATTGGTTTGTAAAAATGCTGCAACTTCAGTGGTGTGGAACTGGTTTAGCTATCGTCCATATGATACACAATAAAGCACTATTTTTGGTAGAGCATGCTAGCAGGCCGTCGTTATTACCGTGTTTTTGGAAAATACGGCACACTTAAAATCAATCTTTTGATTTTTCTGAAAATCAACAATGCCCCTTATAATCAGGGGTGCACATAAGTGGTCGCTGTCAAAAAAAAAAAAGACGCGCACCAGATAAGAAGGTGCAATGCGCGTTTGCGTACCACTTATGTGCACTCTGCTTATAATCCCTTGTTGTTTATGTATGAATTCTGGTTGTGTTTACTGACCTCGAAACGACTTTATGTGGTACACAGCGCTCAAAAATCTGTCAAATGTTTCAGTACGACTTTGCTAAGCTACGAAGCCGCACCGCTTGATGGATTGTCGGTGCATTACAGCTATCGTAGGCAGGAGTCTCGCGGAGTGATACGTACTGTGCTTCAACATAATATTACTGTATTGTGTGTGTATAACCTCTTTTTAAGTTTTGTGGATATTATACATGGTTATGCTGAGGATATGTCGGCCGATTTCCACTGGAAATGCCTTTTGGTTAAACTGTCAGCAAGGAATTTGCATTTGCACTGTTAAATTTTTATATAACTTTAATCCACATAAAAACAGCTGCTTGTTTAAGTGAAAATACATTGATGGGTTTTTTTGCACTAATAAAGTTGAGGAGTTGTAAAGTATTTTGTCTAGTGTCAATTATATCATCAGTTATATCGTTATCGCAAATTTTCAAATGTATATCGTGATAAATATTTTTGGTCATATTGCCCTGCTCTAGATGCCATGGTGGTATTTTTTTCACTTAAAACAAACATTTTGAGAAATTAATATATAACAAGCTTTGTTTTCATTTACAAATACCTTTTTTTGGTCAAATTTGAGATTTCTAAGACAGCGGTCCCCAATCTGTTTTGCGCCACGGACTGGTTTATGTCATTTAAGCATTTAAGGTGTTGCGGATAAATACAAAAAAATAAAACCAAAAAAAAAAAAAGATTTATTCAGAAAACGGGAAAAGATCCAGGGAAACTGAGTTAATGATAAAAATAATAAATAAATAAAGATAAAAACTGATAAAAATCCCAAAAACCATAAATTTCACACCCGAGCCTCAACTCTCGCGGCCCGGTACCAAACGAATCACAGATCAGTACCTGTCCGTGGCCCGGGGGTTGGGGACCACTGTTCCAAGATCTTGATTGGCTGGTGCTTTGACTCATTGTGTGCTGGAGTATACTGTATACTGGTTTCACATGTGCTCGTGTGGTGTGACGTCGTAGGTGCTGGCCCTGGCACTTCATGCATGCAGTATGCAGGTCTCCCAAGACAAATAGCAGGATCCTGTGATGTTGGCATGGGCCCAAACTTTATTAAATATATACATTAATATATTATATAATAATATATTCCTTTTCTGAGCAAAGCATAAACCTGGTTTATGTTATAGAAAAGGTGTGCGGCAATCCGTTTCACCATCTTTTCCTAAAACTGTAAAAACTGCAAATACAATCAAAGGCTTTGCTTGCTACCATTAGCATTTGTGTTTCTGATTAAAATAACAATGTCTGTGAATGCTTACTGAAGTAGTCATGCTAATCCAAAACAGCGCTTTTCCTGTTTCACTACATGCTCTTTTTGTTTTGTTTTAACCCAAACCCCGAATTCCAGGTTGTTTTTGTGTACAAACTGTAAACCAAACCTCAGCTACTGCACTGCCAAAGGAAAAGGGCTGTCATCAGATCAGAAAACGCTTTGATGTGTGATTTGTTCTGTATTTTCTGTGTGTTTTCCACCATTTCCTCTTTGGTATGTTCACCAATCAGCCATTAAAGCGTTGAACTTTGTCACGTTTTGTGTTTTGCCCACAGTTTTTGAAATCATTTAATGTTTTCTCCCACCTGGAAATCACTCATAAAATCGGATCGTGAGATACACTTCCTAGTGAATAAAAAATAAAATAAAGGATCAAGTCTCCTCTTCTATGCCTACTTTCTTCATTGCGTCTGCCCCGGTGGTCAAGGACACCCGTATCAGTGGACGCCAGGGTAGGCCCCATCCATCAGAGAGCTACGTGTAATGGAATCAACCGGTGACAATGATCATCAGCACTGCAAACAATGGCCCATAAACATCAACTGACAAGTGGTCAAATGTGAGAAAAGCGAGATGGGGGGGCTGGGCGAGTGTTTGAAGGTTTGTATATGTGTGCGCACCCACACATGTGAGTCTTTCAGACACACACACACAGACAAGGAGAGATGGAGAGGGACTGTAACATAAGGTGAGGCTACTGTAGAGTAGCAGAGAAATGGTGAGGAGGAGAATTCCCCCAGGGGATGATGTGGCGGACCAACCCACTACCTCTGAAAACAAGAGTCCCCCCTTGGGTGGGAGTTCAAACATTTCTCTACCTACTTCCTACTTTCTCTTTATTTTTCTTCTCTCTTCTTTAAGATTAGTTTTCCTGGGAGTTTTATCAGATTGCTTGCAGCGGTGAGGGTCAGGAGAAGAGAGATGGCTCTACTATACACGTTTTTTTGTTTTCTTTAATGACAATTCTCAAAAATACTTCCAGCCAAAGGCTTAAAAATCGCCTGTTCTTAATACGTGGCAAATCATTACTTTCCTTTCTCCCTCAGTCAGCGTTAAATAAAACCCAATTAGAGAGGCAGAGGATTTCAAAGAAAGCAGAATGATTTCTTTTTTTTTACTCTATTCATCTTAAGTTTCCATCACAAAAAAAGTAGTTGCTTTTGTCAGACGGGGTGTTTCGTCACTCCTTTTTTTTGTCAGCTGGTTTCTCACTCTGTAATACTCACTCTCTCTCACACACACACACACACACACACAGACCACTTTAATTAGCCACCATTTGTCTCAGCTTTCCCTCTTTTTCTCTGTTTATTCAAACGTCAGGAATGACACTGGCCAATTAACGCAGTATGAAATAGTTTAGCCCTCTGCAACACTTGGAACAGTACAAACCAAGTGAGATATTTGCACCGAGCTCAAGGACCGGTGCGCTGTGAGAGCTGAGGTGTAAGGAGGGGGATCGCTACAGTAGCATTTGGCAAAGACATTTTTGTTGTTTTTCTTTTTATAATCTAGCAGGAGGGTCATTATTGTTTGTATAATTTTATTTCAGACTTTCAAAACAAAAGACGACTTTGTTATTGGCACAAAGCGCGTGCAAAGTTTGAAAGCGTGGATCATTATTTCGTGTTTTGTCATTAGCGGCAGGCTAAATTGACCCTGAGATTGCCTCACTCTTCAAAAAAACCCAACAAAATCCTGAAATCTAGGGCAACAGCTGGATAATGGGTGCTGCAGTGATTTACTAATTGTCTTCCGGACTCAGATTAATAATTGGCAAAGCTTTAGCTGAAGTGCACATCTAAGTAGTCTTTGTCGTGGACTTGTATCTTCAGAAAAAAAAAAAAGCACAAAAGGCAGCTGAGACGATATCATTACCGCTCTTTCCAAATTGAAACAGTCATCGAGAGCGTCTTTAAAATGTCTCCGGAAGCTTTCTTTTTCTTTTTTTTTGTCGAGTGCAAATGACATCTCGCTCATTTTGCTGTTGGCTACATGACTGATGTGTTGAATAAGACAGTCCGTTTTGATGCTTTTGAAGGATCCCGGTTTGAAGTATATGATTCTGAAGTGCCAGCATATGCTTAGCGAGATAAGTAATTTGACACACAGACATCACAGCCCGCAAATCTTTCGTCTGGCTGCCTTGAGTGTCCACGTCGGGCGCTTTTTCAAGAACACTTTACAACTGTCACAACTGACTGTCACCGTGCAAACGACACACGCAAACGAACTCATTTTGAACACAGATTAAGACAGCTGTCATATCAAAAAAAAAAAGTATAAATCCGAGCTAAAAATAACATTAATTTGATCTCTAGCGGTTTTTAAAAATTAATTTGCTATTTAGGAACCAAAGCTTCCTCCTTTTTAGCATCAGTTTGTTCATTAAAGTAATTAAATTAACTACTTATCCTCGGGATTGATGCTAGATATAAGGCGGCAGTCATTGAAAGCAACACAGCAATAACACAGCCACTCAGAAAGTCTTCCCCTGCTGCTTTTCCTTTCTCTCTCTCTCTTTTAGAATAAGACACATTTGACAGAGTCACCTACCCTAACATAAATAGACAAACACTGAATACTACTAGACACAGCACATAGCATGCATACACATAAACATGTGCACATTCATGCACACGCCAGCCGGTGGGGTCAGAGCTGCAAACGGAGTGGCTGACATTGTGGCACATCTTTGGCAGCGTTGTGCAGGTGTCGTCTGCACACAGGCTTCTGAATAAATGGATTTGAAATGATTTACCGAGGGTATCTGCCACCTGAGCACAGTCACACACACCCATGCACGGCTCCCCACATATACACCTGCTGCTACACACACACAGCACAAACTTCTAGCCTCTCTCACTGTTCATATGGAGACGCTGACGCAAAGGCGCAAACCAAAACCAAGAGGGGAAACGAGAGAAATCTGGCACAGCGGCATCCTTTTGTATCCTTACTCACTGAATATCTGAGGCGTGTGGATATGTTAAGATGCAGTTTGAATTCTTATTTAGTGATTTACACCCATTTGCTTTCAGACGTGATGGAAACTGTTGCTGAGGTCACACTGACAATAGCCAATCCCCCGACCACTTGCTCAACTGGCACCATCAGCAAAATTAGCAGGTGAAACGCCCGCTTACATTCTAACAGGAAGAGACGCTCCTACAGAAGAAGCAGCGTGTAGGATGAATGGCTTAGGGCGAAACATCTGGATCACAGCAGCTGTTGTCACCTACAAACCGCTTGCAGTCACCCGGGAGAAAAGAACACCTCTTTGTTTTGGGGATAAAATGCAGTTCATGTAAGTTCATAAATACACGGTGTGAGCATCCTGTGGGCATGTAAAGTACTAAGCCTGTGCATGGCATAATGCAGTGGTTCTCAAACTATTGCTATGCCCCCCTTTGTTTTACAAGAAAAATGTTCGCGCCCCCCCCGTGCGCACACGCACGCACAAACACATCCTCCAACCACACACACCCATATTTTGCTCCATTGCGGTTTATTTCACACCTCAACCGTTTAGTAAACAATTAAATAAATACAAGTATTCTGCAATAAATTACAGATAGTAATAAAATAAACTACTAACTCTTTTACGCTACGTCCACACCTACACGGGTGTTTTTGAAAACACAGCTGTTTCGTCCACACGTAAACGCACACAACGTCAAAGGTACATCACGCTGTGCGCCACGTTATTGTTTACATGAGACGAATTGCAGAATGGCAGACATTCAGATTAACAGTGACAGTATTTTGTCTCTATCAACAAGTTTTACACGCACTCAGTTACTATTTAGAATGGCAGAGAAGTCACGGTGTAATTATTTTACGTGTAGTTGTTCTTTTCCTGTGTAATAATATTCAACATTGCTATCAATACATTTTTCAAAAATGCCTCTCTGTGCAAAATGGGTTCAAAAACATAAACAGCTGTGGGATACTGTTTGTCCGTGATTTAAACCGGGGGAACAAATGGCAGGATCAGCCTGATGTTATTTGTATCCCGCTGTAACTTTACTGTATAAAGAGCTAACATCTCCAACATGTCAGGAGTAGTTAGTCATTACAAGAAGTTTTTGTGAACTAAAAATCAAGAATGTGGGATACTGTTTGTCCGTGATTTGAACAGCCCAGCCCTGCTCCCAACAAAGGGAAAACCAATTCTGCAGGGGAGACCTACCTTGGCACTTGTGCAGGTGAAGCCAAAGGGAAAATTTGCTTCACCATATTTTCTAGTCTTTGGCTTAGAATGAAGTTGGTTTGGAAACATATTCAGCGATGCTTCATCGCATGCTTTGCGTTTGTGTGGGCACCCTGTCAAAAACCTGTCCATTATGCTAGCAGTGTCCAAGCGTTGTTTTTCTTTTTCTTCCCCCTTTTTGGATAAACTATAACCACATACCTAGCTCCAAACCTGGCATTAAAAGATGAAAATCTTTGCGCTGCTGTATTCAGTCTATTCAGTATCCAGTCTATTCAATAAAAAATTAAATATAGCAATCAAAATTTTAATTCTCTACCCTGTGAAAATCAAAAAAATCCCTTTCCGATTGTGGATTACACATCTGTCATTTGGGGGTAAGCAGCAATCCAACACTAACGCCTACGTGACACAGTATTTGGTCTGCTGTGTGGAGGTAAGTGAGATTTGAATTGTGTCCTTGACCATTAAATTATAGACCTACATGTATATATTCATATAATTCTATTGTTTAAATTCTAAAAATGCAGCCTGTTTCTAATTCAGTGAATAAATAACGTGAATGAAAAGAGACAAAATACCTGTGCAAGCCCAACCACTGGGCTAGCATCCCAAACAGCCTTTCATTACCATGTGTAAACCAAGTTTTCTCTGGTATAAAACTAATACAAAGTATGTCACATGTTAGAAAAAAATGCAATTAGGTTATTTTAACATTTTGCTAAAACATTTTTTGACAATATGCAAAGAAAAGTCTGTCCAACATATGTGAAAAATTATATCTCTATTTTCACATGAAACACGTGAGACATCTAGTAAGACATTAACCACATAGCAACGGTTAAGTGACTACTTTGTTTTTGTACAACTAGCCTCTGAAACATATGAAAAAAAAATGCTACAAGAACTCTATTGTGTGTCAGACAAACCAACAGGTGTAGTAGGTGAAGCAGGCGGAGAATCCACCAAGTCTCTTTTCGGTTTGTTACTTGCAGACGATACAAAGCAATGCTCTGTTGCAGGCACGCAGACGGTTAACATTCTAGATGTCCAGCTCTGATGGGAGACGCGTCCCCAACAGATGGGCAAAAAGAGTAAAGAGAAAAACAACAAAGTCAAGAGGGTAAAAACAGAGACATCAGAGAGATACATCATCATCCCACCTCTCTGACACTCTGTAGGGCTTGACCTTACCAGGCTGCTGGGTTGTCAGAGTGGCCTAATCAAGTAGTAGGCAGGGCCGCCAGACCTGCCCTGGTCGGAGAACACGCACAACCCTGACTTGATGAGTCCAGTCTGTGATACATGCGTGAGGGAGCATTTAAAAGTGGCATTTTTACCTTTTTTCATTTTCACACAAACATCACAGCTGAGATGTAGGTCAAACAGCAACAGCATCCAGAGTGACAGTAAAGTACTACAGAGTATTAAATACAATACTTGATGTGCCAGAGAGCCACTTGATAAATAAAGAGTTTTGCCTTTACAGATTGTGTTATACTGTTTTTGCTACATTTCACTCTAACTGAGAAAAAAAACTGCAGGGCTGAGCGAAATCAAACTCTCTCTAACACAAAAGTGCATGCAGTATCTTTTAACCCATAAGCCTTTATCTATCTATCCATATATATGTCTACTCAGTTATATCTTGATAATGGCAACGTATTTTACACAGATGCACATAACTTCAGATTTTTTTTAGACGGTGGAATTATTTCCATTGCTCCTCACAAAATCTAATTTAAAGGTGATGACTAAGAACATGAATATCATTAGAGGCGTATTAAAAAATATTATTGACCTTTCTGCGGCTGTGCGAGTGGACATCAAACCCAACTTTTTAACATCTCTCCCAAGCAGAGTGTTATTATCATATGCCGGTCTTAATAAATTATTTCTGTCACACTGTAAAATAAGTTAAAAAAAAAATTAAGCACAACTCTACAGTTTTATGAGCCTGTAAAGGTGAAGGCCATGCATATTAAGTTTTTCATGCACCGTGAACTTTGGAGGTATGCTACAATAGGTTACATAATTAATTTCTGCAGGAAAGCTTGAGCCATATATTTCAACATTTTTTTCCCTTATGCTTAAAGGGTGATGCTGCCACAGACGGGGGATACTGTAAAACTGGGAGAATCACCGTGGTCGTCGTGTATCGAGGTTCAAAGTTCAGTTTTGCTGACTCCTATGCAGAAAATTACCACAGAAAAAGATAAACGAACAGATATAAGATGAATAAGTTTACGATAAAGTATTTAAAGACGCTGTGAAAAACAAATGGTGCTAAAGTTTTCATTTCTTTTCATATCAAGAGCTTGTTTTCACCATGAGAGATTTTTAACGCATTCATAAACATCAAGTTACACTCACCATCCTTACAAATGTGCACCTGCACACACTATTTGTACTCAGTTGTAAACCGTACAACCACATGATGAATCCACCTGAGTCGGTGCAGAAGGTGATTGTTGGCTCTGAGCGCTTGTCACTTTGTGGTTGTGCGGTTGTACTAATGCAATCATCTGGTTTACTGATGGGGTAAATTTCCACCTTCGTGACATCCGCTGAAATCATTTTGCTTCATTTCTCGTGATAATTGCTTTGTGGTGCACTTTTTCTTATTAGCAGCACCTGCTTTTACTCATTTATTCCTCGCTAAGATTTCCACTTGAGGAATGACAATGTCAGGCTTTAAGAGCCATGCGAGGTGTTTAACAAGCTCTAAATATCAGTTAACATATGAAATGCTGAATATGACTATCGTTCTAGATTAGTTTGGTGCTACTATAATATATACACTCAGAAAAAGCCTTTGATGATGTGGCCAAACGCACAGTGCAACAAAGGCCATAAATACGACCTTTTATTGGCTAAATTTCACTGAACTAGGAAAGCCTAAGTAATCAGTTTTATATCGGTTCAATTTGAGGTTCGCAGCAGATGAGAAACTGCTTTAGACCAGCAAAGACTTTTATGAGAGCAAAGTAATTTATTTAAGAACTTCAACCTGAAAAAAAAATCACAATAATAAGTCAACACTTTGGTCCAGTATACTTGTTACTTGCATATTTCAAACAATACCATTCTCACAGTTCGTAACCATCATGGTTTCCACACTGAATCACACAAAAGCGTCCAGTTTAGTTTCGCTGAACAGCGTACAGAGCCGAGGCTTTGGTGCTCTAAGCACCGGCATCCTGTTGTGATTTTCATTTGAGTCACAGTGTGGCAGATTGGTTAATTTGATAAGCTCACGCTCGCTCCCTCAATCACTCACTCGCATATATTTCCCGTTTTAAACTTCATCAATGAATGCCACACTGATGCTTGTCTTATCTACATCATTAGTAAATTCTTTTAGATCCAGCTGTTTTGTGACTGCTTGTGTTCAACTTTTTTAATCTTGCCGTTTTTAAATTGATCAGTATAATTCAAAAGTGCAATTTATTATTTATTTAAAAGTAAAGTTCAGATGTTTTCGGTTGTTTGCTTTATTGAACCATATTGCTAAAATGAGACGTAGGTATTTTTCATGCCTTTCACTCTTTGACTCTTAACCACTGGTTCCAAAATACTTTCTCTAAACTCCTGGTCCACTTGATCATGTAACAGCACTGTAGGTTCATCTCCAGGTCATTGCTTTTAATTATTGCACCCTTATTTCTTTTTTCTTTTTTTAAATTTCTCATACTTTTTATTGCCAGCTGTTGTGACAAACTGTTCTACATACTGCTATACCCATGAGCCTCTGCAGGCACTTCTATATGCCCGAGACACCTGTCATAGTAGCAAATCAAAGCAAATTCATACACTCTTTCATTGGTCCTGGGAACAAACCACCTGCACAAGCTCCAAAAAACCATCTTTAAGTAACCATCAGTCCACAGGAGAACTGTTGCAGGCTGCCTTGTATACAGTCAGGTTGCACAAACACAGCAACTTTTGATTTTGCAAAGAGGCAGGCTTAAAGTGTTGTCACAAAAAAGCTTGCTTTTACATATAAACAGGATAGTTGTCATTAAAGTTTGATTTTTATATAGTCAGGATTTCTCAAATTTATCAGAGGACCCACATACAGTGAATCTTCATTTCTTAAATTTAAGATGTCTCATCAACTCCCTCGACCACTCGAGTCCAACATGGTGAGATCTGCCAATTTAGGAGACTCAATCCCTGCGCTAAAAATGTGTTATTTTCAGCTTAATTCCAGTGATATTATAATTTTGTTTATTTTTCCAAATTATTCTTTCTGTATTTAGTGAGGAGTCAAACAAAATTCTGCTGCAGTGACTGTTAAGTGATGTATGGGTGACATACATTAAGTGTGATACAATGGAAATGGAAACCGTAAAAAAACGTTCAAAAAAAAAAATCAAAAGAACTAGGATTTAAATTCTTTTTTAAAAAGATGCTAATAATTGCTGGACGGATGATGACGTTCCTGCACAGTTTCATGCAGACTGACCCGCCTGGAGGAGACAGGTGATCCTTATCATGAGGTAGGTGTTGTAAGAAGTCAGTTGACGGTTATACTGAATCCCAGTAAAACTGGCAAATCAGGGCAATGTCAGAAAGAATGAGGCTGGAGTCAGTTTGTATGTATCACACACTGGATCTTCACCTTTTAGAGACTTTACTGTTGGAAAACGTGAGAAGCTTCCAGAGATTCTTTCCATTGCTTTGTTGCAACGGTCATTTCCAAATCCCTTTCCTGAGTAGATTTTAGAAACAGATTGATTCTGCTTACTAAGTAACTGATTATTAAAAAATGGAGATTAAGGAGATTCTCAAAGGCTTAGAATGAAACATACTTTGTAAAAAAAGGTGACTCTTCAGGTAAATTTTAAAGGAGGGTGTGTTGTGCTAAAGTCACACTAGAGAAGTGGTTGGAGACATCGGCCTAACCAAAATTATTGTGACCCTGTGCATTGAATTCTCACTGCTTTAAAGATGGAGAACAGGTCTACAAAATTCTTCTAAAATAATGACACAGTTGCTACAGCACAGTAAACTGCAATAAGAGCTCAGCAGCCTTACATTTATATAGGAAAATAACCACAATACAACCAGTTGAGTTCAGTCCCCTTTTGGAAAGAGGTGTCCTAGACAAGTTCAGCTTATTGGCGCATGCTGACTCAAAGTGATTGCAAAATGTTGGCAATGGAGAAAGACAACATGACTGCAGTCAGTCTTAATTGGATCATCCCATATGGAAAAGAAATAGTAAAAACTTATCAAAGACTTGCATAAGATGTGGCCTACTTCATATAGTGAATCATATACTGTAAGGCTTATATGATTTACTCATGGAAGTGGCCACTTTCTCATTACTTTCATATATTGTTTTAGTAAAGTATGCAAAACATACAAGTTTCATTTATATAACTTTTCAAGGATCTTATATCTGTTTTCACTCTTGTATGCTTTTCATACAAGCTTCACACAAGACAGATACAAACTTTATAAGATTTATATATATCTTTTCCATATGGGATGATTCGTTGAATCTGTTTGTTTGGAGACGGGTTGCCTCCCACCAGGCAACCTGTGTGCTCACAAAGAGAGTGTTGCATGATCAACCTCAGGGCAACTATTTGCAATTGTTTGCTGAATGCAAAAATGCTATTTTTACTATGTTATTTTACCCATTAGTTTTAGCAAAGCTACTAACCTGGAAAAATCAGGGGAAAAATGTGACTGTGGCAAATTCCCTTTATTTTATAGTAAAGGAAATATTTTATTCACAAAAAGAGCTTTTATGTTACTTATACAATTCTGTTTCTCAACATCAAAAGCACCATCCAAAATGGACTTAGGACTGAATGGTTGGGACAAACTGGAAAAAGAAGAACGGTTTCTTGCCATTAATGCCATTTCCTTTCAGAATTCCATGTTCTTCACAGACTTAGTCGCTCTTTAAAAGAGAACTGGTGCCTCTCATCACTAAATATTGCAGCAGCTAGTTCATGAAGACACCTTTTCCAAAGGACACCCTGTGTGCAGCTCTGTGATGACAGAGAAAATGGCAGCATTTGATGCTTCCATGGAAGAACTGCAAGCACACCGGCTACTGATCACCTAAAACTGTCTAAGGTATCAAATATCAGATATGACTGTGTGGACAAGACTGTAATCATAATGGAAATCTTATGGGTCCAGGTTTACTCGAGTGTCTTACAGAAGAACATTTATTTCAGAAAGCTCGACCACAGAGAAAGTCTGCACACACTGTCCGCTCTGAAAGCCATAACAAGCCATTCATGTGTATTGTACATTAATCTCCATTCAACTACAATCACTATAACAGGCAAAAACTGTTTTTAATATTATGTTGGACAAATAAGTAATCCCTGTTTGTTACAATGACACGTTTTCACTCGCTGGGCATTGAGAAAGCTAGTTATTCTCACCCACCTCCGAGTGTCTCAGGTGTGAAGTTTTACAATAGTCGTATATTTCAAATGCCTCAGCCTACTATCATCAGCTCTGCAATACAGACAATGCTGGAAACAGGCACTGCTGCTCTATGGAATCAGCCTCGACAGCTGAATGACGTCAATACGAGAAGCCAGCATTTCTCTGTACTTGACCCCTTACCAGCTAGTGTGAGCCGACACCAATATTGCTCGCTGTTGCCACTCAACTCATGACAGCTGAATGGACACAGAGGGAAAGTTTGGTTCTGTTTCTCGCTCTTCCTTATCTGCCTCTTACAACAGAAAAAACAAGCAAATCCCATGCACTTGGGGAGAAAACGACACGCAACAATGGCATCCACCAATAGCGCTGTCAAACAACGCCATCTCTCTCGGATGTTAAAAGCTTTAAGAGCTGAGGCCTCTGTGACATCCATAGCCTCGGGATGTCAAAGATGGTTGAAGACTTGAGAGCAGGCCTCTTTTTTAAAAATACTGTGTGTGGGTGTGTGAGTGTGCACGTCTCCGAGCAGCAAAAGTGACATTTGAGGGGCACTTTACAGAAGCCAGCGGTTGCTAGGGATCTTCTGTATCACCTAAAGAGCCTTTGTCAGTCATTGGAAAGCTGTCACCTTTTGGGGGGCCGATACGGTAGGGGGAGCCGGCTGACAGGTAGGAATTAATGAGAGGTGTATGACAGCAGACCTCGGTGCTCTGGTGTATGTGTGTGTCTGTGTGTGTCCACATGTGTGTGACTGAGGTCCTTTGTCTCAAGAGGATGAACCACCGTCTTTGTCATCCTGATAGAGAAAGAGGGGAGAGAGGATGTTCAAGAGAGACAAAAAGAAGATTCAAAAGATGCTGTTGATATTTCCAGATGGATAAACATGTAATCCCGTTTCAATAGCCGCTCACTAACACACATACTGATGCGGGAGTCTCATAATAAACACCTGTGTACAAGTTCAAACTGTGCATGGAAGGAGTGGCCCAGCACGTTGGCACCTTTGGTCACTTCTGCCTCCACGGCTACACGTACGACTACAAGTTCACATCCTCGCAGAACAATTTAAGATGCTCTTCAAACGTGGTGCCAAATTACATTCACTTTTACAACCATGTGTATCTGTCTGCTGTTGTGTGTGTGCGGGTTGATGTAATAATCTGTGTTCCTTTCCACATTACACAGTTCTCCATCGCAGTAAATGAGTTCTGTCAATGTTTCTGCATCTCAATTACACAACTGAAATAATAGGCAGCGGCGTGGCTAAGGAGGAGGAGGAGTGCAGGGGCAGCTCATCCACAGAGCTGAGAGATCAAACGCTCTCTTGATGACACTTGGTGACTTCCTCTTGCTTAGCAAGATGCAACATGGCCATTACTATTTATAAATCACTGGTATTTTTAAAATCACAGAGAATAAATGTGTGTTGATACAGCGACTAGGCACAACTCAGTGATAAAGTGAGCAATGACAGATGCTGAAAGCCAGTGATAAGTCACTGTCCACGAGCTAGTGCATGTGTCTGGTTATGTGTTAAGATGTATCTTGAATGTATCTTGAATAAAAATCAACAACCCATGCAAATCACTGTATTTGAGTCAAATAACTATTTTAAATCAGAATATGAAGCGGTAATGGTAAGTATAGCAAAAATGCAGGTTTACACTCAGTGTAGACTATTTGATCACAGCCCACAAGCTATTCTTGAAAGCTGCTTGCAATAGCTTGTTTTACCTTTTAGAAGTTTTTTCTTTTTAATCTTTAATTTTGGTTGGCAAATAGCCTTTAAGTTTCATTCGTAGCACACATGAGTAAAATAACACAAACTGTTTCTTTTTTCATATGTTTTTATATCTGGATGGGAAAAAACATCACACACAGGTAATATTTCATTAGAGTCAATTTAGCTATGGTGATGCCATGCATTTGCTGTGGCATCATTTTGATAACCTTATGCAGCGTCACAAACTTTAAGTTTCGCCAAAATCTCCCAGTGTTCATTTTGGACTGCTTCTCCAGCACATCCTAAAGATGCTCAGAGGGGTTAAGGTCTGGACCACAGGCAAATAAAACATCGACATCTTTTAGTAGGTCAGAAAGAATAAAGTCAATGCAGAAGAGCCTTAAACCTGCAGTCTTTCTGTAATGGCCGCCAGATGGCAATAGCTGTGGTTGCAAAAAAACCCCAAAAACCTCCTGGTCCTATGAAAGTGTATGGTAACATTTTTGTATATAGTGTCAAAATAAACAGAATTTTTATACCAAAGCTAGATGAAATCACGTTCTACAACAGCTGCTGTTGCTAGCACTGCTAAGGTTAGCCAGAATGAAAGCTAATGTGACGTCAGCATGTTTGCAGTGTTACGCATGATACAAAGTAGCGCACATTTCAGTAAGTAACATGTTTAACAGTTTTATATAACTCTTTAAAAACGCAAACAAAAATATTTGTTTGCCAGTCTGTAACTTTGTCCATTAGCATATGCTAAGTTAATGCTAAGTTGCTAAGTAATAATACGTTTTTAATGTTGTTTTTAGCGTTTTGGCTTAGCTCAGTGTATACATCTATTTCTTTTTTTTTTTACCAAAGCAAGTGTGTTATAGTCCCATCAGTTTTGAGTATTAAATACTTTTTGTATCTAATATTTAGTAAGATCACAACTGAACATCAGCAAAATACTAATGACAAGAAGCGTCCATGAGCTTGTCTGACTCAATCTTAAAAAATCCGCAAAACTAAAAACAGAACCTTTATTACACTGAAATTTGGGTTCATAATAATTTTCATTTGTGTTTTTAACTATTTTAACATTCTTTAGTGATGAAAGCAAAAGCCAGTCTGAAACATGTCAAGGACGGATAATTATCTTGCTACAAGGCCCGACTGAACTTGAGCAGCTAAAGAAAACATCAAATTTATTTGAACTCTCAGACATTTGACTAAAGAAGAGGATGTGTGAAATCAACTGAGACTGAGAAATAAACATTTTGAGACCGATCTTTGTATTGGAAATCTGACAACCAAAGTCAGCAGGCCAGAGAGACGAGCCCAAGGACACCTGAAAGTGAATAAAAAGAAAGATATGTGTGTTAATGTGTATGTGTTTTCATGTGAGCCAGAAAATTCTGATAGGAAGATGTTGATTTAAATAACTGACTCTCTAAGGATCTGACATAAAACTGCAAAAAGAAGAAAGCAATGGGAAAAAAAGTGAAAAAGATGGGGGGGGGCAGCCTTCACCAAGTGAGTTTATCAGCTTGGCACCTGCTACTGGAACATTCTTGATGAACCAAAGGTTGTCTTCATTAAGCACATTAATATTCATGACGCATGGTAATTTTGACACAGAAAAGGTCTTGGTAACCTTTTCGCGTGTGAAGAAATTTTTTTACTTCTCAAGGAAATTACAGTCCGGCAATGACTTAATTAACGCTCGCTTTCTTGGCCACGGTTTGAGGGCCTGTCAGTTTGGTGCAGCGCTGGCTGTCAGGCATGCCGAGGGCTCGGGGAGAGAAGGATTGAAGGAGAGGAAAAGACAGGGAAGGAGAAGAGAGAGGAGAAAAAGAGCAGACAGATGAAGTCAACATGCACTCATCTTGCCCACAGAACATGGTAATAGGTTTGCTTGTTGCCTTCAGATTTACTTTTCCCCTCTCTTTATCTTGCCTATCCTGACTTTTGGACTTGCTGATATACGACAACCAGGACTTGACCAAAATAGATGAGACAAAAAAAGAAACACATACAAACGTGTGATCTATTTGAAACTGAGATTAAACAATCCGAAAACAGTAGTGCTGCCATTTGTAAATGAGATTAATCTATCACTCTTGATTTTTCCTTTAATTAAAACCAGCCGTGCAAGACTCGTGCGCCTCTTTGCTGTTATGACTGACACGACAATCAAACTATAGAACTGCCTAATGGCTGACAATTTTACAGCCATATTAATGCTCATTTTCTCTCTTTCTTTCCCACCCACCAATCCACCAACGCAGCGACACACACACACCTTACAAAGTACACAAACTACTTTCCAATATAGTGAATCATTGCATGTCCTGCTCTAACATCGGGGCAGTAAAAAATGTGAACATAAGGTAGCATTTCCTTTATCATGTCCCATAAAAATAGCAATTTGCCCAAGCCCTTGTAGCACAATATGGAAGGCGGTGTGTTTGGCTGATAATGTTGAGATGACAGATCGTTCCATACAGGGAGGTTTCTCTGCTGTCTGCCTGCCCTGCGCAATAAATCGCATGGCGGGACCAAAAGAGGGAGAGCGAGGGAGAGCGCATTTGGAAATGAAAGAAGAGCGCGGGAGGGGTGTGGAGGGTGGCGACAATGAGAGGCGATGAGCTGGGTCAGGGATGTTGCGGAGGGTAAACAGCAACAGTACAGAGACATTCTTTAAAAATTAAATGTTTGTGGGATTTTCCTCCTCCCTTCCCGTTATCTATCGCCAGCAACGTCATCGTCTGACCTTCCCGGCGCTGACTAACTAAAGACACTGATGTTCATTACTGGTTCATTGACCAGCAATTGAGATTGGAATGAAAAAATAAATAAATAAATCTCACAAGCAAGCTTTACATGCATATTTTATAAAATCCACAGTCAAACACAGTAACAGCTTATCATGTGCGTTGTTTAGATGACAATGAATCATCTCAACGATGAATTTATTGTCACTCTGCACATACTTCATGCATCACTTAATATATTAATCTATTTCAAATAAATGCCCAGGGCTCCTGTGTGCATTTGTGGATGTGACAGTTTGTTGAATATGTAAATGCTGTTGAGTCAGATCCTGGGACTGATAAAGTAGCTCTGTCAGTGTGTGTGTGAGTTACACTTTTTTTTTTTTTTGCTCAAGATATGTGGATGTGTGTGTCTCTTCTGCTGTACTTTGTTGCTTTGATCATGCTCACTCAGCTCATTGCTCACAGCAGACGTTGCCTTAAGGTGTGTGTGCTTGTGTAAACAACTGTGTCCTAACTACGTCCTCTCCCCCCTTCCAAGTTCAGTTTATTTGTGTCAGCGCTAAAAAGTACATCTCCCTACCTAACCTGCTGCGGTCTCTACAAGACTGTGACACAGTGTTCATGTATATCATTTGATTTGTGCACATAGATTCAAAAGAATACAAACATATTTAAAAAATGTATTCTGATGGATGTCATTTTTGCAGACTCTAATCAGTCAAACTGCCCAGTCAACAGACCTTAATTAAAATAAATGAATTTAATTCATGTTGTTATAGCTTCTTTTTCTGCTGCTTCAGTTTCCACTCAAACCGGATCAATCGAGGCCCAGGTTGACAATGACATGTTAGTCATTGTCAACCTGGGCCCCTATTGGTCTGGTATGGAAATCTCTTTGTTGATAATATTATATTTGGCAAAGAACACAGGATTCCCTTCCTGACGCAACCATTCATTCGGATCTTGGCTATGGCTGGTATGGGAAACAAGCAGTTAGCAGTAGCGGGTCCATTCCACTGCAGGGCAACCTGAACGTGGCAAATAAAGCTGATGACTGACTGATGACTTTATAGTCAGTTTACTTATTTATAGATATTAAATATATTTTAGCCAATTTTTGTTGTCTATGTTAAGTCTTCAGAAAACACTAAAGGTGCAGGATGGACAGCTAAGCAATGAGTTGGAACCGAGTACATTTCTGTCAGTGAGTCACGGGGGAACCACATATTCTGGTGGCAATACTGTCATTTGTTGCCTTCAAATTGCCAGTTGATAAATTGTTATTATCCAAATTATAGCTCTTTAGACATGACCATTAAGAATTGCATACAAAAAACAAACAAACAAAGCGATCATTTATCTCATTGATATGAACTGTGTAAATCTTGTGGCATTAATATTTTGCCGCCAGGGAACAGCGATCTCATTTTCACTGCTCAGCACTAGTGTGAGCTGTTTGCATCACTTTTAATGGTTTAAGATTGGACTCAATGCTTTAACCTAGCAGCAACCTCTGGGGCAAAAAATTAAGCCAGCAAAAATGCTCCATGCTAGAGTTTCAACTTGAAACTCACATTAAAAGCAAACCCCTTCACACATATTCACATTTTGAATTTTTACAGCAACAAAATGTTTCTTTGTCTCTCTAGGGATAAGTCCACACCCCTCCCTCTCAGAACTGGTATATGTGTAGATGTATTATGACTCATATATTTGGGTAATGTTCAGGCCTGATATGCTGAACCAAGGAGTTGTAGCTGATAGCTGTCTGCTAGGCCCCGCCTCCTGAAATTCAAGCAACTAAAATGAATCTCTCGACTGTGCTTGCTGGTTCCTTTTCGAGTCTTTTAATTGAATTATCTGACAAATAATGTGATTTTTTGTGTGGTACAGACAACCCACGAGGTTTGTGCTTCAGTTTTTGTGAAAGAAATTCAAGTATTATTAGTCTGATAGCACAGGTAGCTACTAAGTAGCGGACTTAGCAACGATCTGTGGTTGTTTGCTATATGACAGGCGTGGGGTGAATGGTCAACATTTTAAACCACTAGACCATTCAGAATCACTAAAAACATTCATTTATTTTCCTTTTTGGAAACTAGCAACCTGTGTGTAGTAACATCCTCAAAGTTGACATGATGTAAAGTGCTCTAAGAAAAATTAGCCATCCATTGCTAGCTTATGTTGGTGTGCCGGATTTTGCAAAAAATTACTTGCAGGTAATTGAGGTAAAGCATCAGCCTCAACCGTACACTCGAACATACAACATCAACTGCTACGGCTGTTCTTAAACAGAATGGTCTGCAGACATTTGCTGTTTGTGGGACGGATACAGTACATTAGTTTAAGGGTTACTAGCCTATGAAGACAAATAACACAGAACGACAAGTGCAGTATCTGCCTTTGTGCCTTTTTCAAATGTGATACTCAACCTTTCATCTGTCCTGCATGCTGTCTTCCTCCTTCTTCATCCCTCCTTCCCTCTCTCTCCGCCTTGTATCTGTCTGCCATTAGGCAGATAGTTGCCGGTCTCATCTGTATCATGTCTCCGACCGTCCCCATAGGAGTACCACACAGTTGCTTGCTTAAGGATTCAGGAGCCACAGCCCCGTCCCACTCACCGATCCCATGGATCAAACTGACACTTGGTCAGCATCAGCACATTATGAACTATGGCCACCTGCCACCGCAGACACATTGTTCCCTCTGTAGTAATGTGAAGAATATAGAGGGGACTGGTGAACTCGGCCTGCTGACAGCTTATTCTCTCTCTTATCTCCTCTGCGGTGTGTGTCAGTGAAAAGTGGACGGTAGGACTGCATTGAAATGTGAGGGTGTGGATCATCCTGTAGGCATGAGTTACCTTTCTTGCATACTGACATTTAGCCAGAATTCAAATGTTTAAACTGGGGCGTAAGTGAGTTTTACTTGCGCTGCCTTTCAAAAAAACAAAGCAGATGATCTCTTAACATCATAGCTGGTCATTTTTAACAAAATCCAGGGTATTTAGATCTCTTCTGCAGAAACTAGGGCTTAAATTTGCACGGTTGACCCAGGTCAACAAAACACATAAAGCAAAGAAACTGAAGGTACAGATTTCTACTTCAGGTTCTTTGGATTTTGATCATAATGATGTTACACTGACACAGATCCAATGCTTTTCTTGTATTTATTATCTTTTTTTTTTTTCTTTTCTTTAAAGGCACACATAGTCGCCCAGCAAAACAAACGTATTCCTGCTTCTGCTGAAAATAAAAAGGTTTCAGTGTACCAAACTCTCCACGGCTCCCTGTTAGGTAAGTCTCACCCTTCTTCAGACTCCAGATCCCATTGACACCCTTCATGTATGACCAGGTGGCACCCATCCACTGAATAATGAAAAAGGTGATTAAAGTGACTGATGTCTGGCCATCCATTCTCCCAAGTCTCCTCTTTAATGCAGCCATTACGCCCTTGTGTCCAAACTTAGCTCATCAAATGGCCTCATTTATGGTGAACTGACAGTGTGCAGTATATTGAACCAAGACTGAGGAGCACTTGACATCATCTACACATGGTTTTACTTTACACTTTAGAATTAATCTGACAGTGACACTGCGAACATGCAGTCAGATGCTGGAGAATTACAAGGATCATATATTTTTGTGTAACACCTGAACTTAGACTTAATTTTTTAAATCACAGATACTGCATATACTCTCCTAGCATGTTGTTATCTGTTGCTGGTATTCATATTTGGCATCTTCTGACTTTTCCACTTCTTGCCATGAAGGTGTTAAAAATAACTAGATTTAGCATTTAATTTATTATGCCTATAACCTGTGCTAATGATAACAATAAGCACAGAAAACAGTTTCCATGGTTTATGTGCCAAGTGTACTGTTTAGTTCCCACTGAGGGTGATTTGAGGTTTTTTGCTCCTGATCTGCTCTGGTTTTCTCGTGCAGCACTCTCACTACTCTCTGCACGATTCTTGGGATGAATCCTGTTTTGAGTGATGGATCATCAGGTTGTGATCAGATGAAACCTTCACATATTGCCTGTTTGATGTTCAGACTCCCTCATTAGAGGGGAACAAACTGCTGCAGTGCCTGATCAAAATGTGCCTGTTTGGAATGGGCCAAATGAAGCTTGCAGCTGTGTGAAAGTCGCTAAAATAGACCAAATAAAATGATGGCCCAAACGCAGCCGGGTCTAGACTTAAAATGCCATCAGACCTGTGTAAATTTTGTCTTGAGTTATGGCCACAAACAGCTGCTTTACGAAGTCTTTAACCCCTATATTCTAATCACTTCATTTCTGAGTGCAAGTAAACAAAAAAGTCCAGTACTAAATAGTACTGTGCAAAAATCTAGTCACCCCAGATTTCTTTATATTGTACTTCCAAGGAGTTGGAAGGCTGGCTGGGTGAGTGGTGTGGACACCTGATTTTATGAACATGATAACTGGAGAACTCTTGATGTGAAGCTCTATGAAAAGGGCTGCACATAAGTGGTCTGCAGGAGCGCATTCGCTGTCAAAATAAAAGACGCGCACCAGATAAGAAGTTGCAACGCGCGTTTGCGTACATAAGATTTTCAGGAGGACAGACATTTGTTTAGAACTCTTAAAGATGTCGAAGAAGCTCCTTTAAGCAGTTACTTAGGTGTTCCTCCACCTCCAAAGAATTGTCAGAGGAGTCCGAACCGCAAAAGAAGCGCGTATTCTCGGAAAAGTGGTTGCAGGAGGTGAGCTGGCTTCAAACAAATGATGAACGCACAGAGATGTGGTGCAGAATATGCCATGAAAATCCCACTCTAGCGGACAAAAACAGTGCCTTTTATATGTATGCAAACGCGCGTTGCAACTTCTTATCTGGTGCGCGTCTTTTATTTTGACAGCGAATGCGCACCTGCGGACCACTTATGTGCACCCCTGTCTATAAACATCTTGTGACTTTAATAACTTAAGAAGGAAGTAGGGATTTTCAAATTTATCCCCTAGGTACATCTAGATGCTGAGGTGTAGCAATGGCAGCAATCGGTCCAGAGAAAGGAGTCCAGAGAACGCTTGAGCAAAAGTTCTCCAAGCTTTCTGAAGGTCTTAAAAAATGTTTTTCTTTTTGATTTTTTTAGTCCTATTCTTATACCTGACCATTTACAAAGAATTTATTCATTTTTGTTATACCACAGACATTATTCAAGCATAAAAAAAACACAGAACTCATTGGATGAACCAGTGTTGTGTCTACAGATAAAAGACAATTCAGCAGATAACCGATTTTCAATGACATCTTTAGCTACTTTATTTCCTGCTTGTAGATGCACTTGTCTGTTTAAGGCTTTGTCACATGTTAATAGTGAACATCTCAATTATCCATTTACACATTGCTTTCTCTATTAAGTATTCTGTACTAGTTCGAATATTTAATTTCATTCATTAATTTAGTTTTCTTCCTGCAGAGTCACTGAAGCCATGAGACGACCAGCAGTGTGATTGTAAGATTATATTATGTAATTTAATTATTTATCTAAAACTTTAACTGCTCTCAGTTTACTGCAGCTTTCTGTGTCAACAAGAGCTGAATATCATTGTTTTGGAGTGGATGGGTTTATGGGATAGATTTCAGATGTTACTTCAAAGCGGGGTTCCTTATGTTCTTTTGCAGGAATCTATTGTTTGTGTCCTCCTTGATTGCTTAGAGCTTCCTCTGTTTTCTCAACTTTTAGTATTTGCTTGCATCCCCTTTGTGTAGACTTGTGCACACCTGCCCTCACTTTCTCTTTTATCTCTCTTAAAAAAAAAGTATTCTGTTGTGAAGTAAGGCACCTTTTTCTTCTTTTGGTGTGGATATTTCTTTTAACCGCATTGCCCAAGATTTGACTAAACTTGACGTCAGAGATCCCAGAAACATCCAGCTGGGTTTCTGGGATGGGATGTACATGCACGTCACCATTGCTGCTCAAAGGCTAGACAGCAGACTGCAGTTTGGGCCCAGTGTCTTCTGTCACCTCTTATTTTTTTAATTCCATTAAGTTTTCTTTTTCATTTTTTTCACTATTCTGTGTTGTGAAGTAAGGCATTGGTGTAGATTTCTTTTTACCTTATACCCAAAGTTATAACAACAATCGAGCAGCTTGGGAAGGGGGACGTTGCCAGATCTGTTGGTGTCGTGGTGTGGCACAGGCTTTGGCTCTTGCCAAATTAATTTATCAAACTTATATGCACAAATGGCCTACATGCATTAATCATGACCATTATCAACATTACATTTAATGGTGACGTCCTCTGCATTTAATTATACCATGTTGTGTGCGTTTCCACTGTTTCCTTTAAGAATATCAGATTGCAGCATTAAATCTAGCTACAGTTTAACTTAACACGTGCTTAAATAAAGTGTGTCCTTGGAGTTGGTAGCTTAATAAACAAAAACAGGAAGAAATTGTTTGTTCACAGGTCAATGTATAGTACTTCACACAGACGTCTAACATTTGGGCATTTACTGATTCATTACAGCAGCAGGATACAGTTAAAGTTTAGACTCAGACTACGTGCACACTAGTGCGTTTTTATTTGAAAATGCATCGCTTTCTCTCCGTTTTGGCCTCTCACCCACACTGAGATGGAGTTTTCGCTGAAGGAAAACGCAGCGTTTTGGAAACGCTCTCGAAAACGGCTACATTTCAAAACGGTGCTTTCGCGTCGCAGTGTGGACAGCGAAAACGGAGATTTTCTAAAACGATGATGCGTGTTAGTCATATGATGCAGTCATGTGACCAATTAAACTAAGATAGCAGAGGGCATTATACAGCAGTTGTTTTGTTTGCTTTGAATTTTGACAGCCATATTAAAGATTAATATCAGTACATGCTCCAGATAGCTTTCCTTCAAATTCTTTAACTCTCACTCGCTTTTGCAACTTTGTACTTTTGTTTTACTCGCAACAACAACTCCACCTCATTGTTAGTCCATTTATAAAACTCGGTCCTTTTCCTCAACATTTTGCCGCAATATTTCAAAGAGCCGGAAAGTAAATAAGCGGCAAACAGAAATGAGGCAGATCAAATCTTCTTGCGTTTCACACATTCACAGGACTGGAACGTAAGCGTTTCGGCTGTTTCAACGTGGACGCGCAACTCTGAGAAAACGACTGAAAACGTTAGTGTGGACAATTTTGCAAAGAGGAGTGGGCCAAATATCACAAAAGCTTGATTGCACCTCTTATTGCCAAAGGTGGCACAACCAGTTTGGTTTAAGGACAATTACTTTTTCACACAGGGCCAGGCAGGTTTGGATAGACTGACTGAATGAAAAACTGAATTTTGTACATGCTCGGGTTATCTTTGTCTAATTATAATATTAGTGTGAAGATCTGAAACACGTGAATGTGACAAATATGCAAAAGATATAAAATCAGTAAGACAGCTATTACTTTAGTCTTGTGCATGTAATTTCTCACACATCGTGCCTACTTACGTTTCTCAGTGCTATACTGTATGAATGCATTTTAACTTCCCATTTGCTCTTGTTGGAAACATAACTCACAAATATGTTTTTTACTTAAAAGATTTTTTACTAAACAGCAGCCAGTAGTGTCTTTTTAGGAATTATTTTTAGTGGCTAACGTTGCACTTTAGTAAATATTTTTATAGCAACAGAACGGTGTATAAGGAATTAGCTTAAAATATGCTCTAGAACCAATGTGCTTTGTAATCTGTGTGGCTCATTTGTTCATTTTTAACAGTTCTCGGTCAGTATAAATACACTACACAGGCTTTGGTCTTTTCATGGGATTTTATGTCAACAAGAAAAATGCTCGCTACCACACAGTAGTATTACTGTCATCTGGCATGTCAGTCCTGTCTGTCAAAAGTAGTGCCTAAGTGGAAGGGGGACCCAAACGTGTCACTAACACTCGGGCATTACAGACAGCTAAATGCGCTAATGGCCTAGCTAATGCAGTGGTATTCACCAGTGGGTTGACCACGTACACACTTCATGCATATACACAAGGAGACCATATGCATGAAGTGATCCCTCACTCACTCTCACCCCTTCTGTCATTCAGTCACAGCGCAGGTACACGGATATTCACTCAGACATTAACACTCAAAAAGGAAAACGGTCAAAAGCACCCACATAGGGCATGTCCTCTCAGCAATTCTGTCACTCACAAAAAGCAGTATAAGGTGGGACATTAAGAGGTGAGTGAGTCTGCAGCATTTTGTCAAATAGTTATTCGGGCTTCTTCTTTAGTCGTCTTTTATGTTCTGAAAGATTTAAAGGAGAGAGAGAGAGGAGCTGCCCACTTACAGTATGTGAAGCTGGAGCTGTGTACCTGCTGTTTACACGCTTACTCAGATCTCACTTTGATTTGGAAACTGATTTTCAGAAAACCTGAAAGAAAAAATCAAAAGACTAATGAGGAAACAAACGATTGGGACTGTAGTTACTGAAGTATTGTTTACAATGAACTTTTCTAAATGTGTGACAGATCATTTTAGCGTCGTGTTAAAGAATAAGGTTTAAGTTTACATAAAGCTTTTTTCCCCTCCCAACAAAAATAATTCAGGAACCAGAGTGATCCTAAAGCAGATGGTCTGAAATCTGTCTTTTAGTCCTGCTGCCACTGTAATGTTAGTGAACTTCAACTAGTTCAGTGGAGGAATTAATATACACAAAATCTCCCAGACTCTTCTGTGTAACTCTTTGAACACAGAAGAGTAAGGTCAAATCGTACCCTGTTGTTATGGCAGTGCAACAGCACAACTGACTGAACAGGTTTCCTGGTTTGGCTATTACATTGGAGATAACTGGTTTTTGGTGGACAGAGGTGGGGCACGTGTTATATAGCCACTATCTTTGGTGTTGCAGAATTCAAATGATGAATCTTTCCCTTACAATGTCTCTGACCCTTATCTGTTCTCTGCTTCCCCATAGGAAGCTCGTTACTGAGAGACTCGGTATTCCCTGTCATGCTTGTTAGCCCTACATTACGAGTGAAAGGAGCAGGGACAGGAAGCCTCTGCTATAACTGATACATATACCCGTGAATAAACACACACTCAAAATCACATTCAAAGCTAAGATTTATAACTTGCCCAAAATTAGGGGAAGCCTGCCACACATGCAGACAACTCAGTCGTAAGTTCTGCCATTTAACAGTTACCTGTCGCTGCTGCTGCTCTAAATACAGCTCGCTCTCGGTCAGCTTGCCTGGTTAAGTGAAGATGAAGAGAACTTCCCTGCCAGGTACTGCAGATCAAGACTTGACATCTATGTATTTGTAACAAGGTTCTACCTACATCATCTCTCTGTGGGACACTGTACACTCTCGTAGAAAGACGATAACACTGATGCAAGGCTTTGAAAGCAGCAATTAGCACTCTTGGTGGTCCGCACTGTTTTTCTTTTTTCCCTTCTTACCTTACCCATTCTCTTCTTTAACTTCCCCTGGGAATTGCTGTTAAGGGATACAATTAATTTTTTGACACAAATATGAAAGTGTTAATTCACCTGTGATAATTAGAGCTATTCTTACCGCATGTTGATGAATGTAAAAATGCAGTGTTTATTTATTAATTAATTTCCGCCCCGCCGTCAGAATGAGAGCTCTCATAATTGTGTGATCTTGACTTAAGAAGGAAGTCTCAAAGGAAATAGATTATAGACCTGCCCAGCAGTAATGAAACATTGTCAAAAAAATGCTCAGAAAAGTTACAGCATCTTCACTTTGATGTTCCTTTTTTAATATCTGTCTGAAGAGCGTTTGATGGTAAGGCTTGTCTTGACGTATCGTGGCTCTCATGAATTCTGTGGAGCACAGCGGTGAGGTGTATGACTAACAGCTATAACATCTTTAGTTTTCTCCTCGAGAACATGTTACGGTATCAGTATGTTACCATTACCTCGTTAGGCGAGGTAGTCGTAAAATTACACATGCTTTCACGGTGTGCAAAGTGCATAAGACTTGCAAAAGAATGCTAATTACATTAATCAAATTAATCACATCACAAAGTATTTCTACTTTTATTCTCAAATCAAGGTCCAGGCAGCCTGTGGTGCAGTGACTCTTAAGGGTCAACAGAACAGAAATGAATCCTAAAACTGCATTAAGTGCAAATACACTCCGCTGATATTCTGTTAGACACACCTTGCTAGTCAGACACCATTTAACCTTCAGAACTGCTTTAATGTTATGTGGCACAGATTCAACAGGGTGCTGAAAACAATGTCATGATGGCATAACGCAGTTGCTGCAGATTTGCTGGAAGCAATCATCAGAAGATGGGTACACTGTGGTCATAAGAGGATGGACACAGTCAGCAACTATGCTCAGGTAGACTTTAGCATTGCTTCCTGTTACGCGAGTAAATTTATGGAATAACAACAGTAATGCTTTGAAGTTAAATGGAACTTTCATCATGTTCAAATGTTAATTAAGAAGTTTATTGATATTTCACTTATTTGAAATGAAAGTAATTATGAAATACTATGTTCTGTTGTATTGTCAATTTGTGGTTGGCTAAAAATATATTATTAGTATGAGAGGTAGGGGTGTATAAGCTGCCTACACCCTTTCTGCCTGAAATAAATCAACTGAATGTCGCAGTAGAAATCTGTGACGCATCACACCAGGTAAGATTTGTCTGTTGTCCAACTTTGGTGAGTTGTAGCCTCAGTTTCCTGTTCATAGCTGACAGCTGAGTGGCACCCAGTGTGGTCCTCTGCTGCTGTAGGCCTTCTGGTTAGACGTGTTGGGCATTCAGAGATGCTCTTCTGCATATTTTCGTGGTAATAAGTGTTTTTTTTGACTTACTGTTGTCTTCCTATAAGCTTGAAGCAGTCTGGGTATTCTCCTCTTACCCTCCGACATTAACGAGGCATTTTTACTCACAGAACTGCAGGTCACTCACATTTTCTCTTTTCTCACTACTCTCTGATGGTTGTAGAGCAGCGGTCTCCAACCTTTTTTGCGCCACGGACCAGTTTATGCCCGACAATATTTTCACGGACCGGCCTTTAATGTGTCGTGGATAAATACAACAAAATAAAACTAGTACCGGTACTGAAAAAAAGAAGATTTATTCATAACACACGTGAAAAGACCCAGGAAAACCGAGTTAACGATCAAAACGATAACAAAATAACGCTGAAAACCGATAAAACCCCTGAAAACCATACATTTCACACCTGAACCTCAACTCTCGCGGCCCGGTACCAAACGACTAACGGACCGGTACTGGTCCGAGGCCCGGGGTTGGCTTTGTAGCTGGTTAACTGGTGAGAAGGACAAAACATTCAGTCCACATCAGTGAGCGACACTGAGCCTTAACCTGCTGAATCAGTGTTGGGATTATGAGGTGGCTCCTGGAAATGTTTCTCCCTCACAAGGTTTGGTGTTCTGTTGCTATGTTTAGATTATTTTATTGAAAAAAAAAATCATCATAAGTTGTCACTTGTGGTCACTCATGACCCGAATCTTCAACGGCAACGTGGCAAAAGTGTTTTATTTTGGTTTTCTCTCTTCATCAAATCAGTTTACTGTGGCAGCAATTTCCTTTGGTATTGCTTCTGGATTTTATTACTGATCCTCCTTCAAAACGTCGTTTTTTCTACACAGTTGACAGCTGTTAAGTTGATGCATCAAGTGTTCAACCAAAATAGCTCATCCTACAGCATCAGATGATTAAGTCAGCATCACTGATTAAGATTTTGTAAGCAAAACAGCACAAAATCACTCACTTTACTGTTTGATTCACATGAGCTTCAAGTTGAAAGTAGTTTGCAAACGCAGAAAAGATTTTGACTGAAGGAAAATCACAGATGTAGCTTAAAACCTTAATGATGGCTGAAATTCCACGTCGCCTTCTCAGTTTCAGGGTCACGAGATTTCCATTCGGCTGCGACTTTTGGGGACACGTCGACAGATGAGCTGTTTTAGTAGCATCCCTGCTTTTTCTGCTAAGAGAAATGGCAGGGAATGTAATGCCTGCATGACCTCACAAACTGAGCTAATCAATGTGTTGACCTAGCCCAGCTATGAGCAGGAACATCACAGTCTGGCTACTACCAGACCATAAGATTGCAGATCCAAGGGGTTAATCTATGCTTTGAGGGAGGAGTGGAAATCCATATAATTACTGGATTGTATGCTATAGCTAAAGCATGTCACACTGTGCTACTTTATTTATCCAAGTAAAAAAAAAAAAAGAAATCTCACCGAGATTAAAAGTCTCTCCTTCAAGAGAGACCTGACTAACTGGATAAAAGATACTTTATCTGGCTGGCTGCTGGATAAAGAAAATGAATCTCCTCAACATATCAGCCCACATCGCTGTATCCCACTTGATATACGGTCATATTCACACGAAAAGAACACGCCTTTTTTTTTTCTTGATCACATAATTTGGGCCTACAATTTGGGCCTACAAAAGGCTAGGAGAAAAGCATACGCGGTAACTTATCACCCTCAACAAAGGGTGATCTTAAGCATTTTTGGCTCAGTCAGTCAAGACAATCACTGTCCAGCCGGGCCCGTCCCGCTCCATCTTGCCTGGCAGACACATAAAGGCAGCCATCTTAAATCACGTCTCACGGCGCACATCTAATGACTACTGAGCCCCTGCATATTTCAACATTAATTCATTAGAGGCGGGGATTGGGGGGGAGGGAGGGAGGAGGGGGTGGAATCAGCAGCAGCAGGGAGAATCCTCGGCGCACTCTGATTAAGGCCGTTATGTTTTATAGAAGCCATTTTTCAATGCCTCCTCTGACAGCACTTGAGGTTATTAAATTGTGGGCTTCAACGAAGGAGTGAGAGAGGGAAGGAGTAAGTGGGAAGGAGAAGGAGGAGAGCGAGAGAGATCATGGGAGGAAGAAAAGGGGAAAGACAGATGGAGGCTGGAGAGAGAGAGAAAGAACGATTAACAATAGCACGGAGACAGGTTGCCAGGTCTCCTTTGGCTGCTGATAAAGTGAACTTCTCGTGATTTGTTTGTGTGTTACCTGTGGTTTCTGGGGTTATCTATATCTCATAGCGACTAGATTACCGAGTGTGTGTTGTACTGTACATAGAACGTGGCTATTTTCTCTCTGTCAGATGTGATACAGGGATTGGATGAAGATAAGCTACATATGGAGGAAGCTGTTATGTCCACTGAATGACCTTGAAACAGTTCTCAGTGGAGTCTATGATAGGTTTACATACTTTAGTGTTTTTTGCTTGGAGTCAATAATGTAGATGTACATACACTCACCTTATCAGTTATATTTAGCAGGTGCTGGGTTGGACTCTGCCTTCAGAAGTGCTTTGATTCTTCGTGGCATAGATTCGACAAGGTACCTGAAATATTCCTCAGAGATTTTGGTCCATGTTGACATGATAGCATCACCCAGTTGATACAGATTCCTTGGATGAAAATCCATGATATGAATCCCCCGTTTCACCACATCGCAAAGGTGCGCCATTGGATTGAGATCTGGTAACCGTGGAGACCATTTGAGTACAGGGAACTCATTGACATGTTCATGGAACCAGTTTGAGATAATTTGTGCCAATGATGTGTTATCCAGCCATCAGATGATCGGTATAAAAAAGCATGGTCATGGACAGCAACAATATTCAATTAGGCCATGGCATTTAAACAATGCTTGGTTGTTTCAAAGAAGCCCAAAGAGTGCCATGAAAACACCCCCACATGTCACAAAAGCAGCAGCTCCATGCTTGCTGGTTCTTTACACCAAGTTCTGACGCTACCATCTGAAAGTCACAGCGGAAACAGACTCATTGAACCAGGCGATATTTTTCAAATCTTCTGTTGTCCAATTTCGGTGAACCCGTGCAAATTGTTTCCAATTCTTGGCAGATGTGAGTCTGCTGCTGAAGCCCATATGGATCGAAGTGCTGTACATTCATAGACGCTTTTCTGGATACTGTGGTAACAGGTAGTTATTTGAGATACTGTTGTCTTCCTATCAGCTGAAAGCAGTCAGACCATTCTCCTCTGACCTCAAACAAAGAATTTCCACCCAGACCATTCTCAATCATGCCATGCTCAAAGTAGAGTACTTATTTCCTTATTCTAAGCAGGTTGCCTTGACCGTGTTTACATACCTAAATGCATTGAGGTGCTGCCATGTGATTGGCTAAGTAGATATCTGTGTTAACAAACAGCTGAAGGACAGTGATATACATGACAGTGGGTACACCATTTCTGAAGAAGAACAATCTAAGGAGCTAGTCATTTGTTTTACACGTCACATTTTAACTAACAGAATTTGTTCCGCCGCCAAAAGTTTAAGATAATCAAGGAAGGCTGTAGGTGAAAATACTGCTGTGGGAAAACTGACAAACAAATGGTGCTTTTATTTAATTACCCCAAAAAACACCACAGCAAAACAAAGAAACAATGGAGCAATAGAATATTATCTCTGTTAGATTTCTACATTCAAGCTAGCAAAGACTTTTTTTGTGCGACCTCTTCTTCCCACACGCCCTCCCCTTGCTCAAATTAATAGGCAGTTGCAGTTCCTCATCAGCCAGTATCTCCTTCAGTTTTTCCAAATAGCTGCTCAGTGCCAGGGTTGTCAAGAAATTGAGTCATCACATCCTGGCAGCTGCTGCTTTCCTCTCGCGCACTCGCTTATACAAAGGACATGTATGAATGTATTACATAAGCACTGATATAAAACAAGATGTACAGGGACATAAAGTACGCCATTTTTATAGTATGATAAACAAATAGTCCTTTCTGGATGTTAGCAGTTTATTTTTAGTGATAATGGAACAGTGTTGTAGAAACACAGATCCAGAGACAAAGCACATCATTAGACACAAAGTCTAATGAAGACATAGGCATCTGCTCAGAAGAGCCCACAAAGTTCCCCCTGAAAATTAAACAAGTAGCTTATGACTCACTCTATCATTTATGCCCTTCAAACGTTGAAAGTTAAGGTAAATTTGATGTGAATTCTCGATTAAAATGTCTCTAAATCCTCTTCAAACTACCTCCACACATCAATGCAATGGCATTTATTTGTGCTCTGCTCACTCTTAACTTACCAGACAATAATAATCCTTTTTCTCCCTTTTTCTTGTAAAAAAAAAAAAAGTATTGGACAGTTGAGAAAGATTATTGTTCATATATTAAAAGAAAAATCCCCCAATTCAATTCACTCAGTCTTTGTGCACATAGTGTTCGGTGAGTACAGAAGCACAAACAGCAAGTGTGCTTGTTTAAATCTTTATTGTCCCTGTGCGCATTATTGTACAACTCTGGGACTGTGCAGTAAAAAGACAGTCTTATCTGCGGTACTCTATGCAGTCACTCTCATAAGTAGAGGCGTATAAACGCTTACAATGACACACATACGCACAGCGGCACCATGTTACAGTACTATGTCCTTATCCCTGCTTTATCCCTGTCATCTGTGACAGTTAAACAATGTATCTGCTTGGGGCCCACCAGCAAGGATATAAATGGTTTCATTCCCAAAACACAGGGCTGTGAATTGTAAAGGGAGCAAATGGTCCAATATGATCTCGAAATGAAAGTGCACTCACTCAGAAGCGTTTCATTACACCGCTAAAATCGAACTCAACAACTCCATCACTTCTAATTCTTAAAAAATAGTATCACTGTAAAATAAATGGGCTAGTGTTCCATTACTATAGCATTTAATCTGAAATCTTATTATGAAATCTGGCTAGAAAGCAGGGTGACACTTAAAGTTGGTCTTTTTTTGATTTCGATCCCTGTAAATGAGGACAGTGTAGTAAGAGAGATGGATATGAGTTTAGTGAGAAGGCTGAAGAGGATGAGGACAGTCAGGAAGGTAGGAAGTGTTATATGGTGCAATTAGAGGGAAGACGATTAAAGACGCGGCGTGAAGAAGCGGACAGAGATTGTATTCAGATTTCTGCCTTCTCATAAAATAGATGCATTGCGAGCCGATTTTATAAAATTAAAAAAACAGTGAAAATAAACACAGACAGAGCTGTATACTGTACATCAGCGTCCAGTAAAGCGCAAAAGATTAAAAACTCATCAAAAACAGTGGGCTGGAAAGTGAGGAGGCTGAGGGAAGAATGAATGAGACCACCTAATGAGATTGAATGTTTGTACAGCTGGGAGGCAGAGAGGATAGCGAGAGTAGAAGAGAGGGGGGGAAATAAAAGGCAATACAGAGTGTCAGGGAAAGAAAAAGGCTCTTACAGGCTAAATGACGCCTGATTCCCTGGATATTTGGGCTCCCTCTGGGGAACATATAGTTGTTGCCTGGCACTGACAATTTGAGAGGCTTCAGAAGGAAACAAAAAAAAGACACTGAATAAGGTAGATGAACATACAGGCTTTTCTCTGTGCAGACTGAGTGACAGCCCTAAAAACCATCATTTAAACACGATCCCATAAAATCACCATTTTCAGTTTGCAGGCTGCTGATGCAGAAAGCAAACTGTTGCAGTCCTGAAATATATTAAATTCGCAAATATTCACATGGAAAAAAAAAAAAGTTTCTCAACACAGAGAAATATCGGTCCAACTCAAAAACCAACGCCGGGCACCCAAAAGCAGCAGAACAGGCAAAAATTGTTGGACAGGACCAATTTGAACACATGTAAGCTTTTAATAAACGACAATGCCAGATTTTCAACGGAGATAGCCAAAATTTATAAAGGACAGAATTTCAAATCTATCTTCAGTTTGGTGTTTGCCAGAAAGCCTGGTTGGAAATCTGCCTGTCACAATCCTGCTGGAATTGTCATCTGAAGTAAGAAAACAAATAAAAAAACCAATATGTACTACCTACTGTGCAGATTTTACTTTAGATTTCAGCAAATAAAAAGATGGAACGTGAAACTGGAGCTCTTTTTTTCTTCTTCTTCTTTTTTTTTTTTGCAAAAGCCACAAACATCTAACATCTTCAAGTGATGTATTTCCAAGACACATTGGTGGCGATGAGGATCAAAAGAAAGAGTCGAACCGAGTGACATACACGTGCGGCATAATAAAAATTCATTGAATCTACTCCACAGGCCGAAATGGATGGTGGCAGCGAGGCCATATTGCATCTGTGCAGATGGGGTCAGGGGTCATGTAAAGTTGTTTGAGAAGGCACTGCGCTTTCATGCATCATGTAGCAGATAAAGATTTTGGGGGCTGAGAGCGAGCCAGTGGAGGGTGGGGCCGGCTCACTGCAAACAACAGCAAACACTCTGCTTCCCTGAATTCACTACCAGCCTGTGTTTATGCTCAGGTTTCCAAACAGTAATTTGAGAGTTTGATAGATTTCATTTTTTAAAATAGGAATTTTTGTTATTTTATCACAATTGTGAGAATTTCATATGCAGCATTAATTCGCCCGCTTGTGAAAAGAGCTTTAGCAAACAAGGCGGAACCCCAAATCTTCAGCATTAGGATTGCAGTCAAATCATGTTCTATAATTTAATCAGCCTTTTTTTAAATGATATGATATAATATTATATTTTATTTTAGCCATGGTAGCACTATAGCTCTATTTAAATTCAGTGTTTGCCTTGCAGTCACTTGGCTATCCTGGACCGAACTGAAATATCTATTTAAAGTGCTTCATATGAAAGTAGTGTATGGACATATGTCCAAGACTTGTTGAGGTCCTGGGTATCATTCACCTGTCTCTCCTCTCATGGATGGACTCCAGCTTCACTGTTTTCTTCAGCTCTGTAGTCTCTGTGATCTCAGCAGTGGTACACAACCCAGCTGTCTGTGTGCAGGTTCTGGCTGTAGGTGCTGTAAGGGGATCCTCCAGCTGTAGCCTGAGATGGGGAAGCTGAGTTCTATCCACGGGAAGAACCTGAGATAAGATGGAGAAACGAGTTAGCCATTGGTTTTAGCTAGTGGATCAGTCGTTCTTCACAAGTACAAAAAAAATAACAACTGTATTTCTATTTGATGGTTTCCCTGGGCATTCACGGTGCCCAAGGAATGAACCCCATTCGGTACATTTATGTTCCCCAAATGACTTCAGTAATTACAGTGAAAGCATTAATCACATTTTCACTTTGGTTTTTTGTACATATTGTCAAAATTAAGTACTTTCCCTCCAGTCTCTTAAGCCTTGACAGTAACAAAGATATATACAGTAAAATAAATACTATAACTGCTGAATAAAAAGCATATTGCTGTTCCAGACAAACCTCCACTGATGCTTTGATGCAAGGTTTCTGAAAGGCTTGAATATAGAAATACAAAAAATGGTAGCAGTTTATATGTTGACCAATTAAAGGACACAAATAATGTTTAATTAAAATATAACTTACATATACCTGTACTATATCAATATATATTTATATTTTGACTGAAGCTGTTCAGGGTAACTGTGAAAGAAAAACTATGCCACTGCTTTTTACTATTTTGAGAATGAAGCCTACTGCATTTACGCAGGAAAGGAGTGAGACAGAGAACCACTGGCATCTCAAGCTGCAAAGCCATTCGTTTGACTTCCTCACTTTTTTATTCAAATGGCCCTGACCTATTTGTTGTTTGATGCCAGCCCTTATTTCATATGATCAACCAACAAGCCGAGAGCGATTGTTCCAGCACAAATGGCATGGACTTGACATGGGCCCAAAAGCGTTCATATACCTCTCTGGCCTGAGGCCACAGTTTGTCATAACACAGGGAATTATGTATTATGCCTGCGCCTGGTGATGACATCACAATAGCAGGATGAAATATAAGCTCTGATATGGCCAGCTGATTGTGGAGAGCTGCGAGGGCTTTCATTAAAAACAGCATATCGCTCATAAAAAGATTAGAGCTGGACAGCTGTTTCCTGATAGTATGAGACTTCTGTAGTGGCTTCATCATAAGCAGGCACACCTGAAAAATATAAAATGCTCCAACGCTGTATGCACTATGTTGTTCTGCTGTGCAAACAAACAACAGCATAGACTAAGTAAGACAGAACATTTTTGAAATATCAATTATACTTTTAAGAAACATTTACCAGCACTGTCATGCTTGAAAATTACAGTATTAAATACACAGAGTTCTGTCATTTAATAAGGATGTAAAATATAATCAGTGGCGAATGCAAACTACATTTATGTAAGTACTGAATGCCAAATTTATGCTCTATATGCATTTAGTCTTATGTATCTAGGGGCCAATATTAAACCTTTTATTGTTTAATATTGTTTTGACAAGACTTAGAATACAAAAAAGACTATCATATGCATTTCACTGAATATAAATATGATAATTATGTCATGTTATGAAAAAATTAAAGCCATTCCATAATGGCTAAACATTATAGTTCATATCTATATGAAATACTGAAAAGGGCTTAAGTTGACACATATTAGTTAAACTTTGGTATCATCGCTGTAATTTAAATGTATCCACTTGGTCAATTATATCATAATTAAGCTGGCCGTGTGATGGACAGTGGTCTGTCTACAGTGTGCCCGCCTCTCACACTGTGACAGCTGGTCATCAACACATCCACCCAGCACCCAGAGGTGGGTAAGTGGTTGACTCTTATATACTTAGAATGTTTCCTTAAAGCGACTCAAAACACACATAAATAAAAATATTGATGCTGCCCTATGTTGCAAGGTTGCCCACCACTGCTTTTAATAGACAGTGTTTAGCAATAACCCATTTTTATGTTTTGTGCTCTGAGTGCCAGCTAATATTAATGAATATTGATCACTATAGATCTCTGAAGCATTATTTGAGGATTAATCATCCTGTTATCAAAGTCAGACAGGCTGTTTATGCATGAATAGATCAGTGGTACCAAATTTGATAGTGAAACTTATTATAAGGGATTTTTGGGGGGGGCTAGAATTCCTGAGCTAAGATAAAGGTCAAATTTGACCCAGAATATTTCCCACTATTATTTATATTTAGCCAGAAGCTAAATATGAAAAGAAGAGAGAAGAAAAGAGACAGACGAAAGTTTGTCCCATACTTGCTTTTAACGTGGTTCTCTTTTTGCCACTGCTTAATTCTGTACAACCTCCACGGTGAGCTGTACATAATAGAACAAATATGTTATGTGGCAATGCAGCAGACAAACAAGAGGAAAACAGCGAACGCTGATTGTTTAAGAATAAGGGAGGTGTACAGGTGCCATTTCTAATTTGGTGGGAGAAGTCGTAGGAGGACGGCCTTGAGGAGCACAAAGCAGCTGGAATCAGCCTCATAAACTCACACTACATCAAAGGCTTTTCTGCTTGCTTCATCAAAGGTGTCTTCGTTGCTTGGCTCTCACTGTCTGCGAGCACACTGAGTGTGTCACTCTTGGTATGAGTTTCAGGAAATCTTGGCATGAAAGAAAAATTTACTCTTGCATCTTAGAAAAATGATATTCCTCTAACACAACAATGTTTACATAAGGAAATGAAAAATGAAAGAAGGCAGTCACATACTCATCCACGCTCCTGTGTTTTATTTTTCTTATGGATAAAGAAGAAATATCTCTGACTTTGTCAGGGGGAATGCAGTGGAATATGACATTTAAACATGAACGTGAGCAGTCAGTTCAGTCTCTGACAAGTGTGTTAGACATGAATGTAAATCACCTTCACATACGTTTTCCTTGTGCATGCAATAACAGGGTAACAAAAAGTACGCAGTGCGATAACGGCATCGCAGACACCACCTCAGATGAGCGCCGGTGGAGGTAAAGTACATTCTTTTACATTCTGGAGACAAAAATAAATCAGCTGGTTTCATCACAATGATCAAAACACTGTCCAGTTTAAAGTATGTCACAGTCAGCCAGCATTTTGAGTGGCTAAAGCACAACAGACATCTCAACCAAATATATTATATGCAAGCTTTGTTTCACCATTTTCACACTCTGGATAATGTCAGAACAATCAGCCATTGTCTGAAATTAGCCTTTGTAACATACGGCAAACCATAGGGAGTAGTCTGGTTCAGTCATACTGCTGAAAATAATCAGTTTTGTGTAGATATGGGCAGAGCATGCAAGAGGCAGGACATCTATTTCAATTAATTCTAACCAACATGCTAGAATTGATCAACTTGTAAATATGCTGTACTGTATGTACGATTTTTCAGAGTGAGCTCTATCTCATGATAATTTCTTATCCCAAGTGTGTACACAACAAAACTACTGCACAATGAAGGTATTAATAGATGCATAAACTTCCTGTTTTTAGGTAAACATTGACTATTAACACTTCAATCAGCGTTTGTAACCTTTTTGTCCTAGCAGGTTTGGGCATCAAACAACCACAATTACAAAGATAAACTGAGAAAATGCGTCGGAAGAGAAGAATAAATTGCCTGTGCAGATAGTAGGAGACTGACCAAAACTGAGAACAATGATAAGGCATACAAAGTCAGAAGCCAGAGATGTGGCCATTACAGGTGTGCTCATCAGTGAGGGTAGCACATGTCGAATAGAGAAAAGAAAGTTCCCTCTGGAAGACAATGGCTTTGGACAGGCACACAATAGCTTCATTAGAGGGTTCACATTATCAGGTCATGGGAGATAAAGGGGAAATATCAGAGCAGACACATTCGAATGATGCCCGCCGCCAAAGCCTGCCAACTTGGCGCGTGTGAGCCTCAGCTGTGACGAAGGCTGATTTTTTTGTTTGTAATTTGATGCTCCTGAAGTTGGCAGTGATGGGGAAATGGTCAAATGAGTAGAGTGTGAAGGGGGAAAAAGGGGAGCGGATTAATGGTTACTCTATGGCGTTGTTACATTCCATCGTAATACCATCCTCCTTCATTGTCCTTTTATCAACTTCCTCTCACAGCCCTGATGGAAGGTTACAGGTTGTAAACAGCATAGCTGAAAACAGACCGGTTTGCGAAGGGGACAAAAGTTGCATTAACAAAACCAATTCCCCAGAACAAACAACCTTTTTTTATGTAATTTAGGGGAAATTTATATCTCTCTGATGAGTCCAAGTGCCATTTTTTACCCATAAGCGACAAAAAAAGACAAACAGCGAAGGATTACCAGCTGTCAGTGCCTTCGAAAATAATTAGACCAGGTGGAAACCCGCAAACATCACCATTAGCAACCAACGTGAACCTTTTCTGTATTTGCACTAACCGCTAGCTATCGATCCCACAGATCAATCACTGCTGCTGGTGACCAGGCTCTTTGTCAGACTTGTTCACCAGTATCAAGGGAGCTGTCATACAACGCTTACAATCAATTAACAAAATAAGCCTCTTGACCCCCAGGAAGCGCTCCGCGAGCAGTGTGAAGGAAAGCAATCTGACCCCTGCGGAGGAGGTGAGAGAGGAAACATCTCCAAAGATTGTCGCTTTTATTTTGTAGAAACCTGCGAGGGAGTAAAAAGAGTGGAAACGTGAAAGAGTGTGAAAAGATTTCCTGGCTCGGCTGCAAAAGAGTAGGTACGCAAAGCATGTCACCTCAAAATATATCGCCGTTATCTCTTACAGATCACTTCTCAAGGGAAAGATTTTACTACCTCGTAAACAATTTGCAGCAACTATACTTTGTCTTCTATTAGTATGATATGTTAAGTGCAACCTATGGGCATCATGACCAATGATGGACAACTCTCAGCCAGTTTTTGTGCATTAGTAGCTCAGCAATGCTACCACTTTAGCCCTTTCAGCACTTACTAATCAAAGGACAAAAAGACACTTTAGTAGTGAAATTCTTAAGATTGCTTTGGACTGATTTGTATGTCTAACCCAGGAACATTAAATCAAGCAAGGCTAGCGTATTAATGTTACTGCTACATTGCACTGGAAATTTAGTTTGCCAGGTTCTGAAGGTGACACCGTTAAGCAGATAAAACACCCCAACTGTGAATTCAGGCCAGTGGAGATACATCAGTGAAGTGTCCCCTAAACTCTGCCCAAGAATATCCCTAATTCCCCAGCTCACCTGCATTTCCACATTCTGACTTTTTCTCTTACGGGTTTTCGCTTCTTCTATATACTATATATGTCTGCATACAGTATCCTTCAGAGCACGCACACACACTCACAGGTGCCTTTCCCTTGAGCAGGAAACAGCCTACAAGGTTGCAGCCCCTCCATGGATGTGCCCATGTCATGGACAAAACGTATTCTAATTTCAGCCAAGTTCGCTGTCACCTGTGTGGTGGTAATAAATCTTGTCTGGTGACAAAAATAGATGCCCATTTTAAGTAGAAATTGACATTAAACAAAATCAGCAGATGAAGAAAGAATACCTTTTCTAAAAAGAATAGTGTGAGATGTTGAAAATTAGAATTAAGCAAATCAGGATCACAAGAAAAGGTGTGCCACAAGTCGTTAAGGAGGCAACAGTGCCTTTTAGGTTTGATGATTTTAACAGTGCCAGAGGTGGTTGGAGGTGGCAGGAATTTGCACAAAGCCTCTGCGCCAATGCCCTTAGAAAATCAGGCTCAATAAAAATAAACCGAGGCACGAGCGGTCTCCTGTGAAGTAACGGTCCTGAGATTGTCGGCAAAGTTTGACACATTACTTTCCAAACCGGTAATCTCCGATCGAGCAGGTCACGCTGCAGCTCTAAATTAGCTTTCACCTCAAACTGAGATCACACCAAAAGTCTCAACTCTGCAACATTTCTTTGTTTGAAGCTTTGTTATTATTCATGTGTATCCTTATTGGAGGTCATGTGCAACGGATAGCAGCATTTTAGTGTGATAACAATACATAAATGGAGTCTGACAGTCCCATCTTCAAACTTTGCGAGACACACTCCATGCAAATGAGCCTTTAGCAGGAGTCATGTGTTATTTCAACTCTAAGTTTTCAAGACAAATCTAGTTCTTGTTTTACATCACGTTTCACTTGGATAAAAAAAAAAGTGTTTAGCAGATATTCCTAGTGTGTTTCATCATCAAAGACTCCTTGTTGGGCTTTCTTCTTACCTCTTACCATTTCTACTAGACTTGCAACTATTCATCATTCACTCATTATACTGTATTTTATTCTGTATCATCTGTAATTTTTGCTATCTGTGGTCTGAGCCCAATCCCAAATTTTTACAGCTGGTACAAATATAAAACTTAACAATTTGTCCGTTAAAAGGAAATCCTGGAAGGAAACCGCTCCTCCTGATTTATTTATTATTTATGATTATACCTCAGTGGTCCTAACCGTTGAGTTGCCAGATTGTATGACACATTTATATACACGTGGAGGAAATTCTGAACTTATTCAAGGCCAACATGTTATCTCAGTCCTTTGGCTTCTTTTAATTGATCTTCAACTGGCATGTTATGTTGTCTCGTTTATAGTTTCTGATAACGATCTGATAGTGAAGTTCTTATTTCAGGCTTTTCATGGAATTGATTTTTATACATTCGAAATGATGCCTTTACATTTTTACCTTATATGCAGACGAGTTTCCAGCAAACATGTTTGTCTCGTCCCGTTGTCGCTTTGAACTCCAAAGCCATCTTTTTGCCCTTTTACTAACAGCGAGACACAGGTCCTCTCGCGTTGACTGAGTTATTACACCGCGAGCTACTTAGGAGGCGTGTGTGAAACAGCTACAAGTCAGTCTTAAGTGAAACCCCTCGAATGGTTCAATCAGTCGAGTTTATCATTCAGACAGCCTAATGCAGCAAGCCTTTCGCCATTTACTGTATTTGTCATCTATGATATTCATCTGGTTATAAATGGAGCTGTCATGATAATGCTATGAAGGATCACGCTAACCCCCATTTACCAATCTCTTCGTCAAATCCCAAAGGGTGGAGCTTTGATTACTCCAGCAATTAGCGATGTCAGCCTCCTCTATGAATTAAGTATTCAGGTTTGTGTTTTCAAACCAATTAGCCTACTCTCTTGCTATGACTTGTTGATTAATTATAGATATTTAGTTAGGAAAGGAGACATTAATTATTAATCAAAATTGAATTATGTGGCATAATTAACCACAAAACTTTTCTATTTTTTTCCCCCCCACCCATCTCCATATGCTTTTATTTATATAATCTCAGATTGTTTGTGACGCGTGACAGAACTGAAAAGGCTATGTGACCTTGGCTTATGTGAAAAGGCGCTGAAAGCATTAACAAGGTGCTAATAGCTTTTGTGGGAGTGTTTGCTGTACTGTCAGCAAGTTGGTGTAAGTGCTCAGCGTTAACGCTCACTTTCAAATCCAAAATCAATGGGCTCTTAGAAACCTGTTGTACTGATGCACTGGAAGACTCTATTCATCACCCGTTTATGGCTACATGCTATGAAGTGAGGTAATGGCATTTATGGGTATTTACAGGTGACATGTTGAGTCCTTAAATGTTATTTATTGTGTCTGTCACTCTGCTGCTATTGTAGCCCGTGTCCTTGCGCAGATGATATAACAGATATCTGCTCATATTGAAGTAAAGGTGTAATTTATTGCAAGGTCATCAGGGTCACTGCTGTGCTTTACTAGCAAACAACAGAATGTATCACAACCTTTTGTTGGAACAACAGGCCAGAGTTACTTCACCATGTAATTAGCACTGACTGACAGGCTATTAAATATGAAGTTTGTGACTGAAATGCTGTGAAATATTGATGTTGACCTGTTTGTTGCCGGGCAGATCTGCTGTTGTTGTCTTCATCACGCAATACCGGGAATGACCGACTCTGAACAAAGGGCTCCTTCGGTTGGTGAAACGTGACCTGCAAGTCTTTGTCAAATCTGATGCCGTATGGAAAGGTACGGCAACCAGCTGGTAAAACAAGTGTGAAACAAGGCTTCCACATTTCTTTTGCATCTGCGAAAAATAACTGCACCGGTAACTGCACTTTTAGCAGATTTCCAACTTTGTGATTGATGTAGTTGGTGTAGTTCCACACCATCAGCATAACGCTGTAAGGAGAACATAAGGAAGAAAGACTGTGGCATTAGTTGCAGTTTTGCTCAATTTCTGTGTGTATTGATGCATTTCATAGCACATTTCAGTAACCAAAGAGACTGTGATGAGATAAGGAGATTACTGCACTTATCATAATCACCACTGAACGCCTCTGAATTTGCATGAACATACAGTTTATTGCTTTGGGATAAGGCTTACAATAGCAGCAGCATATTTGTTCATAACCACAGGTAAATCTGAATGACAGCTGTAAAATGTAGCAGTTAATGGAATGCTAAATTCACTCACAATGCCTCAGGAAATGCAGATTCACCAAGCTTCTTTAGTTAATAAATTAAACGGATATCTGATAAAGCTTAGAGCACATGCACAAAAAACAACATTAAAGCACCTACATTCATATGGACCATAATGGAACAAAGCGATCGCTAATATGGATGTACTACATTTACATACACACACAGTCCTGTGATAGACTGTTGGCCTGTACAGGGTGGAGAACTTGAGACCCTGAATTGGATGAGCAGATGAAAATGGATGGATGGACATACTCAAGATAACCTACAGAAATGGAGAAGAAAAGTTATTTAAGTGATTTTGATTGTGACGTGGCTGTTTGGGACAGACAGAGTGGTCTGGGTATTTCCCAAACTGCTGATCTACTGGGATTTTCTCTCATAACCATCTCAAGGATTTACAGAGGTTGCTGTGTAAAGTTCCTACTGGAACATTCAGGAGTTGGAAACAGAATTTGGCATAAACAACATGAAAACTAACTCCATCATGACTTGCATCAATGGTTCAAGTTGCTGCTGGTGGTGTAATGGTGTGGCTGTTGTTCCTACCTCTTGTTGCTGACCATGTCCATCCTGTTCATGACCACAGTGTGCCCATCTTATGATGGTTGATCCCAGCAGAATAACACACTATGTCACAAAGCTCATTAAGAGGAGACCTTTAGTGCAATCTGCAGCTGCGATGCTACCAAAACCTCAGCTCGTTTATGAATGTGTGATCAAAAATTAAAGCAGTTTCTGTGTATATAAACTTCGTAGAAAAAGTGAGAACATTTGTGTTTGTTCAGGGATTTCTTTGTTGTAACAGTGCCTCTTGTAATAAATCTTAAACTGTTGAAAAGCCTGTTTATTTCCCCCTAAATGCTTCCACATTAGAAAGGAAAACGCATTTGTAGGTTGAGCAGGCAGGTAGGCAGAGTTGAATATATGGGCTGGAGCAATGAAAACCTTGACAAATCTGGTCTGGAACTGAAAACTATCCTCCAAGATGACAATGCTCGCCACACAGAGTCTGGTTTCACAGAGACTATCTGCAAAATTTGGAAGTGGAGAGGATGGACTGACTTCAACCACGCTGAACATTGTGGGATCAGTTTGCCAGATGACCCACACATCCACATTGGCTGACTTGTGACGAATACTGTTTGAAGAATAGGATTCCATCCCACAACAGTCTACGACCAAGATGGTGACAAACATGAGGAGAAGGTGCTCTCTCTCCATATGCGTGTGTCTGTGTTGTCAGGCTAGAATACATTGAAATTAAAACTTCTTTTTTTTTTACTATATAACATCAGACAGCTAAATTAACTGACTAGAAGTGCCTCCATTACTGCAAATCTTGGTAATGAAAGATATTGCATTTATCCATTCATATCTTTCTGTTTTTTATGCATAAAGTAGCTACAAATCACCCACGCTGCCATACTCCCATAAAGCACAATATTTCCTGAAAAGACCAAGTTTTGTCTTTGAAACTGTCTGAGATAGATATACCCTCTCTGTAATGAAAATGTTCGGTCAAGCCAATTAAAGCCAAGCCATTTTGTCTTTGTGTCTTCCCTTCCTCCACAATTAATTAAACATGGTCATAAAAGGAATATTCTCGTGGTCTGAATAGCTGAAACAGGCCTCCAGTGGTCATGCACTAAGGTTGAATTACTATGTTGTCAATGGGCCTATTATGTGAGAATAAGGTTTGAGCTTGTTCCCTTTTGCAAATGTCTTTGTGCGATAAAATTATGAATGCTGCATGAAAATGACTGACTCCAGTGAATGTTACAAGACGTGGATATGAATAGTACTGAAACCTTTTCAGTGTTTTCCCATTTTAATAATTGGATCTTGCTGCACATTCTAACAGAGATGTGCCTTTTTCTCCGTCTCATTCATTAATCACATATTTCTGTTTAACTTTTTGTTCTTTTATTCTGCTGTATTTTGTTGTTACTGGACTGTGCAGGTAATGTGGGATAGCATATAATAGTTTACTTTTTTAATTGCCACAAGAAAAGGAGGTTAAAATACAAAAATTAATCTCCCACGTCAAATAACAGCATTTAACTAATACCATTATTTCTAGATTATTTACGCTGAAACTACATTGCAATATTCTGAATGTGCCAATAAAATAGGATGAGCTTTGTTATAAACTACATGACAGAACATAGCACTATAAAGTATTATTGTGATATATCACTTAAACTACTCTGAATGTGAGCAATCTTATCAAAAACTCCTAAAGATGCACAATTAAGTGGTACTGTGTGCGTGTGTAAATCCAATATTTGGGATCTACAACAAAACTAGATGGAAACTCTGAACTTTTTTTAGGTGCCACCTATTTAGTATAGCTCATTGTTTAACACTATGACATGGGTTTAACTAATGGCAAACCCACATGAGATTTCAGGATACCCGAGTAATGCATTTTTCATGATTGAGGATATAAGAAGTGTCCTTGAATGTGGATGTGTCACACTAAGGGCTGAGTTAGTCATCCCGCCCAATGAGCCAGAGCATCTACTGATGGATCGGTGATATTTTTGGCTTTTGTCACAAAGTCTGTCTTTTGAAATTGTACCCATCTTTAATTTAAACATCTGACACAACTCATATAACCTACAGTGGTACTTAGTTATAACAGTAATAGCATAATGCCTTGAAATGAAGTAGAAACATAAAAAAAAAAAAGAGCATTCATCTTATGTAGGAACCCGAGTCTCATTGTTAAAGCTTTTGATGCCTTTTGCATTTCTAGATAGAGCAGTGCAGACGCTAACTTATCACCTTTTAATTTTAATAATAAGCATCAGGTGCCCTACGTGGACAGCAGTGCAGACCTCCTAGTTTCACCACAGGGCTACTTATTATTATTAACATCATTTGTCTCGATCTCTTGCTGGTTCAACAGACACTGTGAGGATGACATGTTAATAAATGACCCTGGGTACCTCTTTGGCATAGGTCTGTTCCTCACCTGCCCCTTCAGCCTCATCAGCAATACACATGCGCACGTGCATAGACAGTAGACTCACAAACATTCAATCCCCAACGGGAAGAGGAGGTGGTGATTTGTTTTCCTGAAGGTCCCTACTCTGTCTATTGTTGTTTGTAGTGAAGGGGACAAATTCAATTCATTCTTATGACAAGAACGCTGTGATACACAAGGATAAAGAGAGGGAAGGGGGGTAAAGGTAGGAAGATGTGACTGTCCAGGTGGAAACAAAAAAAGAAAATGGGGAAAAACACAAATATTTCCAGCAAAACAAAGTAGAGCACAATAGTTGAGCAGTTGTACTTGTGAGATGTGATGTGAAAAAATGGTGCATCTGCTTTTTTTCTGCCTTTCTGATTTAAACTTTCAACAATCAATACCACCAATTAGATTAAACTTGATTGCCAAACTCTCCAGCAAATTCTAGCAATCGAGCATAGACTTTACTACTACGACTGACTTCAAAGCACAGAAATCTAAATTTGCCCTGACAATTGTTAAATGTGATACTTATATAGAACCTTTTCTACTCTAATTGAATAGTTTCTACTACAAACTTAAATATTTTCACGAGATTAATTTCTTGTTATTGCTTTTGTCTACAATCTTGCCTCAAAAGGCAGCAGTTGCTTGCAATGTAATGTTTATATCTGTAGCTAGCACTAGCTAGCTCTGCCAACTGCTAACTAAGCTCTCAATACCTCAAAAAGTTGAATCTGTTCATCCGGACGTAGCGTTTTCAATGGGAGAAACGTTTTGTCACTCATCCAAGTCCCCTCACAGCTATTGTTCATTCAGTGGGCTGGTTTCAGTTATTGTGCAACTGTATTGTTTATGAGGTCGGGGAAACCTGCAGTCCGCTGAGGCTGTAGAAGTGACTTGGATGAGTGACGAAACATTTCTCCCATTGAAAATGCTGTGACCAGATGAACAGAATCAACCTCTTAGGATTTACTTACCTGGACAATTGAGCATGCATCAAGACATAAGCTCTCAAGAATTTGAATGTTTCTGAATACGTTGTTTTACACCACAGGCAGCGGACATATTTTAAAACCATTAAATAGTTGGGGAAACATTCACTTTGTCTGAATAAAGGATGCCAAAAGTTAAAACAAAACAAAAAATAGAGCATCAAATTTTCAGTTGTACTTAAAGTAGATGTAAACTCTTAGGGTGGGTTTTGGATTGCGCAGCTTGAAGTTTCCTGGACTAGTCTGGATGAGTAATCTTACATTAAAAGACAGATATACAACAAAATGTTAAAGGTCTGCCCTGGCAGAAAGTAAAAAACTTGGCCCTTGAACTGGCTCATCATTCGCTGTTTAGACTTTGGATTTAATACATGTTCACTAAGAAGGAATCACATGCACTTATACAGACATCTGAAAACACATCACAAACTGCAATACAATGATTGCATGAAGGCCAGGAAAAACAGTGCAGTGGTTGCTAAGCTGAATCATCCAACAACAACTTAGATGTCCATAAAAACAAGCCTGTACAGCTGCTCACTGTATGCATGCAGTTCACAAAGACGCACTGAAGTTGCCAACACAATTGTATTCCACTTGGCCAAAGATAAATATAAAATAAACACACTGAGTAATGAAGGCCTGAAGAAACACACTGGACAAAAGATCTGGTCTACCCTTTTTATCTAAAGTGACAAAACCTGAGCTGTACACAAGACATTGCAGGGGAAAGGTAGGGGGTGATTCAGTACTTGGCAAAAGTTTTCATCACATCCATCATGCAGGTACAATGAATAATGTGAAAGACTTTATATTTAGCTGAAAAAACATTTTTCTGCAAGTGAATTTTAATTAACAGAAATGAAGCACATTGCAAAGGTGAAAGCAGTCCCCTGTGAATTAAATTTTGTGTCACATTTTGGTGCAACTTTTCAATTAAAAATCTTTTCAGATTTTCCTAAATTAATTTATTAAGGAGCACCTATTTTATTTCTCTACAAATATTTGTGCATTAGTGGGAATGGTACACAACATAGATGTGAATCCAGTGTTACGTATACGTAAAAGTGGACCGACAACATTTTATCAGTACAACGAAAAAAATAATCGTGACAAAAAATTGGGATCTCAATACTGATTGAATTTTGGCCATGCAGCACTGTAAATGACGATGATTAAGCTGTATGCTCGTTTATATCATGTAAGTTGCCAAACCGAAGCGGTGTGGGCAGCTAATCTCTGCGCAGACACACTAGTTCGATGCTGAATTAGCTGATCTAACTTCAGCTCTCCTTTCTGCAAAGACACTATAAAGAGCAAAACCTTAAAAACACACAAGAATAAATAACAGATCGCAAACTCTTCAGTTGTGAATAATGGAGAGTCGTTGTCTTTGGTGGACATGATAGTTGTTTCAAATGGTCTGTGATTGGAACGAGGTGCTGGAGAACAAATGTGCATGCACCATCTACAGAGTGCAAGAATGTAAAAACTAACCTAGTAAAAACACAAAGCAGTGTCACTAAAATCATTTCACACTTTACTGCTTTCATGTTGGTTATTATAAAAAGTTAGTTAAGAAAATAACTTCACTGTCATCAAACTTATTTCACACATCAGCATTGTGATGAATATACACTAATTAGACTGGGAAAAAGCACCTCACATCCCATCCCGCCCCCCAGTAAATAGATTAACAAATAAGTTATTAATTCTTTAAAAAAAAACAGATTTTGAAAGCCAAGTGTTGGCAGGTGTGGAAGTCTTTCAAGTCGTACCTATGAAAAACTCTTCCGATGCCTTCCTTGTGAACTGTTACATTAATAACCCTGCACTCGTATTCAAATGTTCTGTCGAGACCTAAAGAAAGATTGAGTGCCTTTGCCATTGTGAGGCTAAGATTGAAGACATGTCCCACTGACATTGTTAAAAGTTTATGAAAATATATGAATCCTCAAATGTCACTGGCTGCTAGAGCTCCCAACTTCTACATAGTTTTAGTACAGAATCAGTCTTTTAATCAAAATGATGGAATACTAGTGGGGTGGATTCAGGGATGTGAATAAAACAAGTAGTCGAGGGTCGATGTAGAGTGTGTGCCTGTTTCTCTTGATAGCGGTGCGGGTCAAACAATAGATCTTACTACACACACACACAATACAAAGAGATGTCTGATTCTGCTCGTGGCTTATGTGCATATGTAGGGACCAGATTTTCAAATTAGCATGATATGGTTCTGACAGAGCGTCAACCCTCTGTCAAATAAAGACATATGGTGTCACATCTGCATGCAAAGCCTTGCATATGCTGCACACATCACATCCCTTTAACCTGTGAGCATAAACATGAGGGTAACTAAATGGTAACGTCTACGGCGTTTGCATTCACAGTGAGTAAACACTTTGAATTCCTATTATTCAGCAAATCTCATCATAAAGGATTAAAATGAAAAATAAGGATTTAGGAGGTTTATCTAATTATTTAAAAAGATAAATTCCTATTAGTTATCAGCTCTGTGTTCTGACTTTTATAACGGATGCAGGCTTATCGAACTTTTGTGATAAATCCAGGTACAACCTAAGGGTGGGAAAACAAATTGTACCATTTATACATAAGTTATTTTTAAGGACCATTGATTTAATAAAGTCCCACAAGCTGCTTTAGATACAGTGAGTTTAAATCTGCAGGATTACACCCTTTGTTTAAACGCTTTTGAGGTAAATGGCTAAGCTAAACTCTGTATCTTGTGTCTCACTGAGCGAACACACATTCTCTCCCTATAATAAGCAAAACACAGGAGAGCCTTTACCCACAGGATCCAAAGGAGTCTGGTGCCAACCATCACCGGAGAGCCCAAAAGTTCACCTGCTCTTTCCAAGCCTGAAGGGTGAGCTGCTTTGGCAGCACAAGGGCAACCTGCACAATATTGGGCAGGTGGTTTTAATGTTGATTAGCATAAGTACACAATTACATTGGGATGAAGTTTATGTTGTGTGTTGTATCCCAATGAGATCATATTCGAGCTTCACTGAGTTTTACAGATTTTTGATGGGGATATAGTGAGGAATGTAGCTTTAAGGCATCTTATTTTTAAATCCTATGACTTGCTGATGATACAACTAAAATAGTGAGGTTGTTTACACTAAGCATTGAGTGGGTACACAACTTCAATCTCTGGAGACATACAGAAGGAGTAGAAGTGAATCTAAAACCCAAAGTTACCAGGTGGACGTATTGTGGCTCGCAGTCTGTTGGGAGCTCGTGATATGGAGCTCTATTGTTGGACTGGGAGAATGATTGAGTGCCGCGGGCCTACAGCAGTTGTCCTGTCTGTTCTGTTGCCACTCTATTCCATCATAGGCACTTTTGGCCTTAAGGGAGTCTCCAGAGAAAATGGGTGCTGACCTTGTGCACCTGTGCTTTCCTCGATCCTGTGGGAGGCTCACTAACCCAGGAGTTTGCAGTTTCTGTCCTCTACTTGTTTCTTTTAATTCAGATTGTAATTGAGAGCAAGGACAAAGCGTTTTTATAGGGAGCTCGCTCCACTTTTAGAAATGAAGAGAGGGGGCTTTCCAGGGGGGATGCAAATCCAGGCATGTTAAAAAGCTGACGCGTCTTTCTTAAGCTTCATTGTGACTGCGAATAAATCTAGTGTTTCATCACATCCTTTTTCAAGCTTTCATTATAGTGTGGGTGTTCTTGATGAGTTGCAAACTGGAAATTATCCAGAGTCGGAGCATCACCATGAAATGTCAGTCCATTATGGCCTGTCACTCAGTGCAGACAGATAAATTACTTTGCTGTCAATCTGGCCATCAAATTAAACAAACTGTAAGTTTAATCAATCGCAAACCGGAAGATGGTAAATAAATAAATAAATAAAAATAATAAAAAGTCTTTGATTTTTTTGCCAGGGTCTGAGAACATCAGATGTTTGATGCATTTTTTTTTAACACTCAGCTCCTTTATAACTGCCCTCATTTGCATGCAATGGTACTCAACCATCCCAATTAGAGGGACAAAGAAGGGAGTAATTGCAGATTAAAAACTAGAATGCTATATGTAATCACATGGATCAAAACACAATTAAAACTTCATCTCAACCTGTTATAGCACGCTGACGAGCACACCCCCCCCCCTCCCCCCTCCTTTGCTCATCTTAATACTTTAAATCATATAAGGGACGGTCGTTTGCCGACGGACAGATGAAAACACCTCTTGCGCCCAACAGTAAATTAATCGCACTAATTATTCACCACGAGGAGACATTTAATGCAAGCCTTTGGAGAAACGAAAGCCGGGCACTCAAATCCTCTCATTTGTAATTGGCTGTCTACTTCAATAATTGATTGGAACAAATGTGAAATGGATGAGAGGGTCTAAGTGTTCTCCATCACATGCTTTCTGGTTCAGCGAGTTCACAGGCGACTGCTTAAAAAGGAGTCCCACTGCACAGATTTACCTGATTTTTTTTTCCTTTTTGATTTTTTTATGATCTGATTCAGCATGTAAGTGGAGCTAGCAGCAACGAGTCCTTTGCTTAATAAAGGCTTTCAAAAGACAGTTTGCCCTGATGTACGCGGGTAATGCTGTAGGCACTGAAGTCAAATGCCATCAATACAGAGACAATAAAACAGTCTATTATTGTAGCGCTAGACTAGACATTAAGGCTCTCATTTTCACAAGCTTGTCGTAAGCTACTCTCCCACATCCCCACATACCTTATCAACTACAATTGACTCTGTGCACCTTTGAAGCAATAAAATCACCTTAAAATATGCAAATTACTCATCTTATTTCTTTTATTGTTTCTGGAAAACAGAGAAAGCAATTAGCAAGAATAACCTTGCTAATGTTTTGTATAATCAGTAGCATCCTGATGCTATTTTAGGGTACTATGCAATCATAGGTGGTTAGCACTGTGGCCTCCCAGCAAGAATGTCCTGGGTTTGAAAGCACCAGTCCAGCTGGGGCTTCTCTGTATGGAGTTTGCATGTTCTCCCCATGTGGGTGTGCTTTCAGAGTACTCCTATTTCCTCCAGCAGTTCAAAGATTAGGTTAAAATTGGTGATTTATGGCCATAGATGTGAATGGTCGTCTGTCTCTTTCTGTTAGCCATGTGATATATCAACAATCTGTCCCTCGACAGTCTCGCCCTATGATAGCTGAGATGGGCTCCAGCACCCGCAAACCCTGAATTGCACAAGCGGATGGATGGATGGCAATCAAAAAAGGGTTACTCCCCCTTATTTAGAGGTGTTAATGCATAAATACTTTCAGCAGGAATAGCAGAGCTACCCTACACGAATGCTCGGCTGCGGAGCCTTGAATAAACTCTTAGTTGGTGAGATTAGATTCCTATTTGCTACACCCATTTTTGTGTGTATGTGCCTGCGTGTCTGTTTTTTCCATTTGTGTCAAGACGTCTTTACGACCATGGAAGATGAAGACATGAAATGAAATCCAACATGCCCAGTGGGGCCCTGAGGCAGAAAAATGAATCAATGACGCTAAGCAACAACGCTTAAGGGGGCATGTGGGATGTTGTTCTCCTTTCACTGTCTTGTTGAAGACAACAAGAACACATTGCTACAATGTGCAGCAAAAACACGAGCAGATTCGCATAATATGCATTCGCATAGTTTAATTGCAGTAATACGCAAAAAATATGGGGAGTTTGATATAATAATTTAACATTGTGAAATTAGGAAAGAAAGAAAACATGCTTTTATTTTGGGAGTAACATTTTTGGTAGGTAGGTGACATTTTTATTTATTAACAACATTGGGTCATAACTTTTCTGCTTCGTGTATCTTAAAAACAAAGCGGTATCTACTATTAAACAGTCATTAGATTAATATGATTTATATTAATCAACTGTTAAATTTCTGATTAATCTTATAGGACTTATATATATATATATAATTTAGTTTAGTATTTTTTCATAATGCTCCTGTTTTCTTTACGGCAGTGGATTTTCATCCCTTTCGAGCTCAAACTCACTCCATATTCATGTCAATAATTAAAAGAGAGCCTGTGGTCAAAAAGATCCAGTTAGAGGAAGTAAAAGTTCTAAAAAGGCTTCTTTAGATGTACCTACAGGGAGTTTGCCCACTGTCGTTTTCCCCATGGCTTTCATGATGGTTTATCCGAGGCACTTCACTTCACTGCCATCTACAACACCTCTTGCCACCCCTGTCTGCACCCACAGACCTTCCGTGTTTGGGGCTGTTGCTTATCCTTGTAAGATGGTGAATTCATAGTGAAATAAACCCGTTCTGTGGCTTGACCCTTTATTTCCCACCATATTGAAGAGTTCAGTAATTCACATACATCCAACGAATACATCATGTCTCCGAAGTTAACAAGTAATCATGTTATATAACTGTATTATTGCGATTAGGGCTTTTGCAATAACTGTGAATGATTACCATCTCCTATCAGTTGTCCCGTGACCTCAAATTATTTCTGTGACCTTTATGTAGTCCTTACTCTGTGTCCAAAAACACAGATTTCAATTTTGAATAACGCAGATTGACTTCTTCCGGGACAAAGAGTATCTTGCACATGTCGTCTTAGTTCTATTTCTGCTCTCGCTCGCCTCTCACTGTACAAGAGGACAAGATCCTGTCACAATAAAACCTGATGGGAAAGAGAAAGCAGGTGCTGAAATGATCCCCTTTCATGTTGAATAATTACACCAACACCCATCCACCTCCCACCACCAGTTCCTCAGCAAATCCTCCCCACAAACCTCTGCTGTTGCTTGCTGTAGTGGGTCCCATCCACCTGCCAAGGGCTAAACACTAGTCCATCCATCACTGCACCACTTGACAAATACATTCCATAATAGAAGTTTATTTTTTATGGGAGGCTGAATCAGAGGCCTTCCCATGCATACAAAAATGTGTCAAAGTTATTTATGGGACCTGCTGAGAGGCACAATATGTCATATCAAACTCCTATTTTCCCTTTCCTACCACCACAACGCCTGTCAATATCACTGCAGCTATCAATAATGTGGAACACCGGCAGAGATAAAGCCCCATGGAGCTGCGGGTCAGATGGAAGAACATCCTCCCTTGCTGCTTAAGGAACACACACATGCACGTGTTGTGACAAAGTCGCACGAAGATGGCAGATTTCTTTGAACGTGCTAAATTCACTCATACAGAGCATGTGAACTGCACACACTGACTGCTATGATGTTACCAACTCAAACCAAAAAACTATAAAAGTGAGATAATCTGATTCGGTGTAATTAATGGATTAAAGGTTAAAGTCAGCACGCTAAACACGATTAGTGAGCAGGTTTGAATCACAAATAAGACCAATAATTGTGAAGCACTTTGTTGTACCTGTGACTTTTAAATGTGCTATAGAAATAAAATTGAAATTGAAAATTGAAATTGAAATAATTCTCCAGACTTTGGATTTGACAGCAGACTGGACCAAAGATTTAAAACAGGTAGATTATAAACTTCGAAAGCGAGATTTATCATTAATGATGTAATGTGTACGTATAGAAAAGCAAAAACCCCCCCAAAAAACTCAACATAATTATATTGCTTACACTACATTACTTCATCTTGAAGTTATATAAAAATATGTTTTTAATTAATTTAAAGAACATTTTATTGTAGTTTTGTATTTTCTAATACCTTTCCGTAGAATTTCTTGTTTCACTTTAGCATTTATCATTTGAAAACATTTAGTTTTAGTTAAATTTTTACTACTTTCACTGTTAGTTTTAGTCCTTTTTTATTAATATTGAATGGAGGGAATATGAAAGAATAAGTAAAATCAGTACAGCTATGGCAAAAAACAAAAAAAACAAAACACAGAATGTTTTAAAAGCAGATTACTCACAGTCCTGTAGACATTCTCAATGAATATGCTCATCAATGCCTCATCAAAACAGTTGTAATGAAGATTTTACCAGTCTAACAAATACTAAATCTAATAAGTTTTTAGTTTTCATTTTTACTTTAGTTGG
>NW_005187429.1:3984077-3992436 GCF_000239375.1 Pundamilia nyererei
ATTTTTATTTACTGACAACAGACAATAATTTAAACTTTGGAGCATCTTTTACTTTTCATACAATCGGGTGTAGTCATAGCATTTCCTGCAATCGCAAAGACAAATCCTTCCCTATCCCTTGTAAATGTGACCACAGGGCTTATAACAACCATAATAATTAATCACACGTGGACTAATCTTAACAAGGTAAAACTAACTATTTAGATCCAGCGTGTGCAAGAATATTAGCCTTAGTTCAAAAGTTACACAAATAATGGCAGCTGGCAGAGCTGCAAAGAGCCACATTTGCCAAGAACACAATGGAATTCAATGCATTGACAACCTCATCTGTCTCAAGGTGTCCAAGTAAATTCATCCGCTAATGCACGCTCCAATTGCATTCCCAATTCAAGTTGAGCAACGTATTAATTGAAATCGAACACTGTGTACCATTTCACCTTGGACGCTTTATGTTAACAGCAAGGTCCAATAGTGTCACTATGTTAATGACACTACTAGATCACTAATGAACAGCTTTGCTGAGCTTGGTGGAACAGGGAACAGGCTTAAGGGAGTAAAACAGGAAACGGTGGGAGATCCAAATGTTTTTGTTTACCGCCAAAACGTTAGCAGGAATAATAAATCGGTGTAGAAATCACAGAGTTAACTGGTGATGCTGCAATATCACAATATGTTGCCCTCGGTAACAACTACATCACAATGCTGTGATTCTTTCAACATAATGAACCATCACATCTTTATAACTGAGGTAACATTAACCAAGAAAGGCAATAAAGCAGGCATTATATATTTGTTTATTGCACTTTGGTGTCAGCGAGTGTGTGTACGTGTGTGTGTGTTAATTCATTAATTAATTCAATATTATTAACATGTCAATGCAGTTAATTAGATCTCTCATTTACTCTTTTTCTGAAAAGTCAAAACGGTGGGGAAAATCCATCGACAATGTAATTCATATTGACCATGTAGGAAGCTAAACGATGTGCTGCCACATTAATTTTTTCCCCATCTTCAATATTGGATACACAGTGAGGGAAATCCTACCGATATTATGTGCAGCGCATTCGCAGGTGTCTCTTCTTGTATTAAGCAGGACACATTTTCTCATATGGTGCTATGGAGTAATGAATTTAAAGATGATTAAATGATTTTAACATTGTCCTGAAATATTATTTAATTAATGTAACACTGTTATGGGTCCCCAAAGAAGATGATCAAGGAATAAGAGGTATGTGACTCATTCTCTAAGCTTTTACATGTTACATGTTGCTCTGCTTTGTTGCTGCAGAAAAATTCTTCTTTAAAAAAATAAAAAATAAAAACTACAAAATACCGGGATGCTATATGTTAACACAGTATAAGCAAAAACAAAATGCAACTGTTGTTCCTTCTGATTTACTCAGAGCACACACTTTATGGAAATATTTTCCTAAATTCACATACAGCCCCTTTTGGCAAACAACTGTGCATCATTTGACATACGGTTGGGTTTGATTTTCACTCTATTCTACTGGAAAGTTGCGGAGTGAGCTTCTGGGAATGACTGCTTTTCCACACAGGGCCTGAGGCCTGTCAGTCATCTTGACAGACATGTCCTTTCATTGTGGAAAAAAAAAAAACCAAATAGGGTCCCCAGATAAAAGCTGACAAACCAATCAAAAACATACAGAAATTAGACTCTTCAACTTGAGAACTGTCAGTCACAGTGATTGGCAAGCTTTACAGGTGACTCCTTGGCAGCCAGCAAAAGGAATGTCTGCTTCAGATCATAATTCCTGAGAAAGAAAAAGCAACTGGTTTTCTCTTCTGATTTTTTTAATGACTCATTTTCAGTTAAAAGTTTAAGATGTGCAGCAGTCAAAATTTAAATTTGCGGACCCTACTGTGGTCATGAATAAAATCACGTGCATAATCACCTTAATTAATGCAACCACTGCGTCTTCACTCTAAAAAAAACTATGTAGATAAAAGCACTTAAGATGTGAAGGGAACTAAGGAGTTAGCCCTATGGGCAGTGAGCCAACATAATCCACTGTGAAAATGTTGAACTGCTAGTCAAAAGAAGATAACATTAGTTTCCAAATTAAAAGCTCACCTGAAGTTCAATTCTTACACCTTACAGAAGTGTGAATGAGCTATGGCCTTCGTGACGCTTTCTCTCTGTAATAACATCCGAGTGGCTTACATGGCATATTAATTAGATCACTGGGAGTTAAATGTAGATCTCTTTGTACATACTGCTTAAACATACTTCTTTAAACTGCCCGGACTAATTTCTTTCTGCACTTTGATCCCTAACAACTTGTAGGACGTGCCGAAGGATATCTAATAGGAGTGCAGAGATACTAGGTATGTTTCTGAATGTGGTTCCATGCTTCTGTGTCTCTATGATGAAAAATATGTGACGTAATTAAAGTTATGTTATTACAACCTAAAACCCAGCCTCACTGCGGAGCAGAAATATTGTAGATTACCCAATTAAAACATTGCTTTCATAATAGTAGTGTTTCTAAACACAAACCTATCTTTTCAGGCTAGACACAAGTAACTAAAGTGAGCTGCTTGAGGTACACATTTGAAAGAAAAGGTCACACAGCTTTTGAGGTATCAGATATACTGCAAAAGACCTGGGAATTTATCAGTCCACAGGAAGTAAAACTTCTTCAAATATAGGAAAATGCATGGCCATGCAAAAATATCTGCGACTAATGAAATGTGTTATCCATGTTTTGAGATATGTTTTACAGATAAATGACACAAAATCTGAACTCTGACAGATATCCAGAACATTACGTTTGTAGGAATAAAAGGCACCTCGTACCAACACTGAAACCTCATCTAAACTGTGAAACGTGCAGGAGGGAGTGTCATGATCTGGTCTCCAGGACACATGGCAATGAAAAATGAATTCAAACTTGTATCAAGGAATTTTAGAGGATGATGTCAGGGCTGCAGTTCGTGACTTGAAGCATAGGAAGGGCTGGGTGAGGCAGAGAGACGATGACCCAAAACTCACTAATTCAACAAATGGATGGCTGAAAAAGAAGAAAATTCATCTTTTGGAATTGAAGAGTCCTAACCTTAACCCTGCAGAGATGCTGTAGCATCACATGCACTGTCTATTTTAATGTGGGTACAGATTTGGACTAGAAATCGAATATTTTCCAAACATTCCTATTATAGACATCAGCAGGCTCATGGGCAATTTTATATAGAAATAAAAAATTTTGCAAAGAATTTAAAAAACAAAACAACATTGCTGTTCTGTCCTCCTTTTTGCTGCATTTTCACTTTAAATAAGTTTAAATAACTGTCCCACTTAACAGTTAAGTGGGACTGTTAAGTAGTGTCCCCCAATGCAGGGAGGCTAAAGAGTTAAACAAGGCAGGCAAAATGGGGTGAATCAAAAAGTCACACTGTTAATGATAAAAGACGGCTGCTAACGATAAAATGTTAAACATCAGATGACAAAACTTTTTCAGCCCCCTGATGAAGTTCCCTGGTAGGGGGGCTCAGCTTTTTCCCTGAAGCCTCATGTTAGCAAGCAGCTCGTATAATGATCCACAAATCCCCCCACAGTGATCGTGACAGACCACGGCCTTCACTTGCTTTTATGTGCTAATCCTTAAAACATGCTTGAAAGAAACAAAACATCTGATGATGGGGCCGAGTCAACTTTTCCACTGATTATCCGGGCAAGGATGTGTGCGGAGTTGGTCTGTAACAGCTTGACACGAGCTGGGTTGCAGCGAAGCTGGAGTCACAGTATAAAATGAAGTCATGCTGAAGGAAGAGAAGTGCACGTCAAGCTCATTTTGCTCTCCGTCTAATGCTGTCTGGGCCTATGTAGTGTGCAGTGACACTCAAACAGCTTTAAATGAGCAGTGAAGCCTTGAGTGTTGATGTGTTATGCCATTTGCCGTTTGCTTCATTTATAACTTATGATATTACTCTTGGTAATGGCGCAGGCCCCTTTGCCAAACATAATGAAACGTGATCAGTAAAAAGAACCTCAAAGTTGGCTGTCGTTTCTGTCTCTGTAAATAAATTTAAGGAAGTTGCAGGAAATCAGATGCTTAAATTTCTTGATCTTACTGCAAATGTGTAACTTTTTCTGAGGCAAATTTCCAAACGGCTAAGTGGAATCTAGCTTTAAAACATTAATCAATAAACTTCAATTAGCATCAGCTGAACATTACAGTATCTGCTACTTTGCAGAGGGCAGACTGTCGGGTAACAGCTTGGTAAATAAAGCCTCTTCCGATAAGTTTCTCTCCTCGTGTTGTTGCGCATAAATCAACACCAAAAATACAGCCAGTTAAAGTGATGCGTTCGAGCCATTTAAGGAGGGGAAATTGAAATATATTTAAAAAAAAGACATAACAGTGAGACAGACGTCTTAATAGCCACACAGATATGTTACTTTTTTTTTTTTAAATTGTACATCTTCATCTATATGATCAACTTTACACTATGAGGACAAATGGAAATGCAGGGTCACCTGCAGTTTGATCATGCTGTACACTGTACAAAAAAATGCAAATTTACTTTTTATTTACATTTTTTTGCTTTGGCCACTACTTCTTACGATGACACCGAATATATGTGGAAACTCTCCACTGTAGACTTGATCGGCAAAATAAAAACAAGCATCTGTCGCAGCAAGCAGAAATGTCCAACATTTTAATTTTCTGTTGAGATTGTATCTATTAAAAATGTATTTTCCAATAAATTGTACTTAAATGTGTCAAACTGTTGCCATTGCTTGAATTGCTGTTGTTTATTAATGATAAATACTCGCATTTGTAAATGAGTAAACCTCTGTAAGTTATCGCCACAGGTTAAAAGCAGATAAGTTGCCAGCATCACCAAGACTAACCAGGTCACATCCCTGTGTGTGGCTGCTGCTTTGCCCTCATAGCTGAGAGGTCAAAAACTTCAATACATTTTTTTTGACAAGGTTTTGAGAGATACTTACATAGAGTGAAGTTAAGATAACAAACACTGGAAACATTGGAAAGTGGTCGCTCCTGATCGTGCCATTACTGGGCTGTTTTTGGAGGGACAAGCAATGACATTAATATTTTGTCTGGCTTTTCTTTAGTGTTCAACTGTTTAAGGAAACAATGATTCATTGCTTGCTCCACTCTTCTGTGCTGCTTTGTGAGTGATCTTTGCAGTAATATGAAACATCAGGCACAACTTGTGGGCCACTTTCAACAGTAAATGTTTGCGTAACTATTAAATCATGAAAACAGGGATTTAAGTAATGAACTGAATACCAAAGGCCTGCTAAGGTTCTGTGTAATTCCTCTGTTGTACTGCCACCACACATCTTTAAGTGGTACTGTACAGCAGCAGGTGCAATGCAAAGCTATTTTGTCCTGAAGCATTAAGCTGTATTTCATTGCTCATACAGCATTACAATTACTTTGATGTTGACCTCATTGCAGCTGTTTATGTTTACAAGCTTTTTCACGAACACAGTTTTACAACACACTTTATTTACTGCAGCTACAGCGGGTTTAATGTATGTTGTCTCATAAAAAACACACAATAAAAGTAGCAGCACATTTACTATTACTCTCTGGTGACTACTCAGTCTTGTCACACATACAGAAGCCCACACAACAAAGAGCTGTTTATATTAAGGCAATGTGTGTTTAGCGGTGATATGTGAATTTATTCTTCACTGCACCAGAGCGATGCAAATGGGGTTTTTGTACAATTTTGTGCGCTTTGAAATCAAAATAAAGAAGGACTTACAACAACCTGAGCAATTTTAGAAAACTGCATGCATTTTTTTGTTTTGCCGTTCTTTAGTTTTACTTGAAATACTTTGATACATAATTGTCGGATCGCAGCTTCGCCAAATAGAATACCTCACTCAAATCCATATGTGTTTTATCAGTTCAACTAATGCTCACAAAATCCCTAAAAAGACAATTGTCATCACTATTTTATCTGCCTGGAAAAAAAATGTCAAACATCAGCACTATCGGGAAAGCAAGCAGAGTGAAAATCCTGAGTCCTTTGCTAATCAGAATTTCCATTTCCTATCATTTGGGAGTTCTTGATGCAGGATAGCCTATGCTTTTATCCCAGGTGGAGGTTTAATTTGAAGTGAGGCATGGAAATTAAAAAGCCAGCTTATGTCTGCCTGTCAATCAATCGTTATTTCATATGGGAAGCTCTTTCGCTTAGGCGCTGACAAGAGTGAGCCTATTTGATCTGGGCTTTAAAGAGAGGAAAAAGCCCGGATAGCCATCAGAAATCATTTGCTTCTCAGCAGGACGTTCGAGAGCTATCTTGACAGGACACAATCATACTTGGCTTAATGCAGCATCTATCTTGTTAATCTTTTTACCATTATAACTCATTTTTGATTTCAGATTTTTTTCAATCAAAACTTGTTAAAGAGCTTTAAGTTTTTGCTTAAATGAGAGAAGAAGACTCTAGTAGTAGCCAAACCTAAATGTGCGACATAATTAAAGTTATAGCAGTTTTATATTCATTCAATCAGCCCTAAATGCATTGAAGATACACTTATAGGCATAGGTTAAAGTGAACCAGAATGATGTTTCAGCACTTTCAAAAAAGGAGTAATTAAATCCAACAGGCAGATTAATACTTTAAAATCAGCTAATTTTTCATGTGCTACAGACTGGCTCTGCTTCTAGCTCAATACATGGAGATACTTGGTCAGCGAAAAGTAAATGACATCCTGGACCCTCTTACATCCTCAACACATCCCTTTTTTCCATTCAAATCCTTTTGAACAAATGTAAAGCTGAGGCTGGAGTGCTAGCTAGTTAGCATTGCGTCTAGCATCTCGCTAGCTAGCTAGCTAGCTAATGAAAAAGATTTAAGATAAACAACTTGCCTGAAATTGTTATTAAAATGGAAAACAATTTCAAATACAACTATTCAAGTATCTAAAGTATCAACAAAGACAAAGTGGCTGTTTTCAGGAGAAGAAGAAAATGTTCTTTCAATTATATATAAAATGATTGAAAGAAAGACAGGACACACAAGGAAGATGAGAGATTATATTTAAGCGTAATGACTGCTTAAGCTTCTTTCCAAGTAGTGAAACATCTTGCAAAATAAACTGAAGTGTAATAATTTTGTGTTGTTCAAAGGGTTCAATTTAATACAGGTAAAACTGGTGAGTTTGCAATACTGTCCTAAAGTTTACAAAAAGTTGGTGCTGTTAGGGTATATCAGGAGTAGTGGGTATCAATGTATATTCAAGGTGATTGTAGAAAAGTAAATCTAGCTTTTATACTATCAAGGGATTGTAGACCAGCTGCTCTAATATCAGCTCGAATTCAATTGGCTAAATTCACAAAGAGCAGCGAACATTAGAGCAGCAGCATTACAGGTCAGCTGATCACAGCTTGTACACAAAGAAAAATCTACTGGAGCTCATACTGGTTTTTATGTGACTTCATTTTAAGTGATTCATCACCTCACGCTACACCGCTACACCAGATCTTGGGTTCCCCCACCTGCCAAATACCAGAACCCTGCCAAATCCCACTTTATGCCTGGCTTATAGGTGTGCAGCCGTGTTATTCAAGCTTGTCTTATCCCAAAGCATGCCGCCTTGACACACTCAATATTGGACACACCACTAAGGACAGGCTCTGGGGGCTGAGCTAGAGAAAGTGACTTTTACTTCATTGTGTTTCTAACGTGATATCGTTTCCACAGTTCTCCAAGGGTCAAATATTAAATTTGGTTTCATGATACAAATACAATGTACTTGATTTTTTTTTCCCAGTCCTGGCATTTTAAAATAAAAATGACTTTAAATTTGTCTTACAAGCCAGTCTTCAAACCCTGTTGTTAGGATCGTTTGTCTTTACAAGTCATCCTGTGACATCCGTCCATTCTTCCATTTTCTTAACCATTTACCCACTTCAGGGAAATGGGTCATGTGAGGCCATATAAGTCAAAGTAAAACTCAAGTAACTGCTATATGTCATTATTAATGTAAAATAAAAATATTCACCCTGCTCTGAATCTACATAGCTCATCTGTAGTGGTGAAAAAAAACCCACACCGAAAACAGTCAAATATTTTAAATGTTCATCTGTACTTAAGTGTCATGCTGAGATCAAGTCTGAAAAGATGGGAAGAAGTACACATCCTTTGAGATCACTAGCACACAACTGCCTCAGAAATGGAATTGCCATAATCGTCATCCACATAAAACATGCATTAAAGAGTATTTAAGAGTCAGCCTACGTCAGTATCATAAAGAGCAAATCCACTTTGAAATATTACTTTGGTCAAGTAAGTGCACTGCATCTACAACCAAGAAGAGGATAGGAAATCATTTGAGCACAAATTG
>NW_005187429.1:3992456-4027433 GCF_000239375.1 Pundamilia nyererei
AAATCCAGTATTTGTACAGGAAAAGTTTTTCACTTGCAGAGCATAATATATGTACAGAGAAAGGATGAGCAAATTGTACTTGTAATTATTGTATACTACAATGCTCGAGCACATTTAGAGCTCTCATATGAACTAACAGGCGCCTGCATGATTGGGAATGATGTATGGCTCAAATTAATTATTCGGATTAGATTGTTAAGTCTATACCAGTGTACGTTCACTAACGTCTGTCGCATGAACAAACAAGAGACTGTCTTTCCCCTTAAATGTTCCTTGACATATGTCGCAGTCAAGTGAAGCAGCATGACTCAGGCTTGTAGACAGACTTGTTTTATATCTAAACCAAATTCACAAAAGAGTAGAGGAAAAATATTTTGAGCTCATTTTCATATTAAATATTGAAGGCACGACACAGTTAGTCAAATAGCACTGAGTAGAAGAAAGAGTTAAACCGTGTCCGTTAAACCTTTTGTATTCTTATGTTTGATTAGCTCCCCTGCAGACTTCTGATTGGAAATATTAAGCATATTAATTTAATTAAAAATATGCTATAGTAGTCTTGTAAAAGCTGCGGTTAGTTAATAATATTCCTAATTTTTCAATAATAGTTCATAATTATCATATAATATCCCTGCTATTCTTTTCAGAAATCACACCCTGCACACAACCTGAACAACGTACTGTTTACAGAATTTCTACCTTTTAAGAAATCACAATACCTGTCTGCCTGTCTTTGCAGTATACACAGTCTTTACTTCACAGAAGCAGTGTCCAAACTCGTGGATGCATTTTTCACGCTCATCTATTTACATTAAAAATTCAGAAGATTAACATTGATTTAAAAGAGAAAAAAAATAATAAAGCAAACAGGACTTGCTATGGATCATTACATTGAAATAATTATAAATCTTCCTGGACTTTTTTCGTTCTAAACTACCCATGGTAGCACTACATTAGCTAATTCAGAACAGCTGTTTAGCTCTTCAGCAAGGACATCTTGTAACAATTTGTCATTTTTATTTCAGTCATTTCTTTATATTCTTTTATTCTTCTCTACAATGCAATGCATCATCTATTGCCAATCCTTTGTGTGTTGCCAAGGTTGCATCTTAATCCCAGGTTACAGACCAAGCGGTGGCCACACCTCTAAAAGGTATATGTCGGCTAAAAGATGACGCTCCATTTAAAAATCACAACAGCGTCATTCCATTTAAACTCAGTTTAATTGCTGGACAGGTACTTAAACGAGATTTAAATGAACGCAGACAGATTAACAGGGACGCTAATGATGTGATGAGGGCTTTTGTCCTTTCTACCCATGTTAAATTTTTCCTTGCATGGGAAGCACGATGCACAGTTGCAACATGGGAAACTGACAGTACTCTCTGGTACCAGCTGCGATCTACTCCACAGTGCCCTGGGCTACAAAAATGTTAATTGGGCTTCTAATGTGCAATTTTGCAGGCCATAATCTGTAAATATCGCTTAACATCAGTGAAATAAATAAATCAAGCACAATGACATCTACAACCTCTCTGCCCCAGTTGTCCTTAATAGGCATAGTACTGGTTGCTCCTTGTGCACATTTGCTAAAAAAAAGGAATAAAAACTTCTGTTATTATCAAATCATAAAAACTGTTTTTCCTAAACCAATAAATAATATTCACAATGCAACTATAATAACTACATGTATTTAACTTCTAAAAAACATACAAACTGTTTTATCCTAATTGCAAATACACTAAAGAAAACCCAGACAAATCAAACCAATGTTTGGAAAACCTACAGCTTTTCACAGTCGCTTAAGTGACATTAATGGTACACTCAATAATCATTATTTATTAGTTTAAAAGGAAAATCCATGCACACAAAAAACAGTCTTCTTGTAATTATCCAAAGTTAAGGGTAATAGAGCCTTGGAATATATGCAGACAGACATGCATTATTTTGACAGTAATGCACTAAAATGGCCTATCAACAGCAACAACTGTTCATCTCCCGGAGACAACCTATGCGGCTTATTGCTGTACATTAGGACCTTAAAACACTTCCAGAATCCCATTAATACATCTCATTGCATAAAATTTCCATTTGATTTGTATTCAGAATTTTAGATGACCAGTAGAGCACCAGAAAACCCTCATTATTTCATATTCAATCAATCACTCATCGGCGAGCGCCCGTATTATGCCAGTTTTGGCAGAGTGTGGTTTCATCTTGATTATGGAGATTGGCATTAAAATCAGAGGAACAATGCGGCCTCCTCGCGCATGGCCGTTCTTGAACATGTCACAATTTCATTACTATTGACAAGCTGCATTATAATGTACTTATGTGTCTTGTGCATCTTTATCGGGTTTGAGTCAAATGCTCGAGGCACTCTGAGTCTTCTCATATGTCACCTTATCATGAATGCTGAAGATTCTTCAGTGGCTTTCAAAAACATGCAAAAAATAACTGGCAATAGAGAAAGATTTTTAAAAATGTATTAATTTAACCCTTGGAGGAACAATTTAAAATATGATTTTTCTTTTTTTTTTAAATGCCACCATTTATACCTTTGAATGTGGATGAAAAGTGAGAACAGTAACAAAGAATTAATATGAATATGACAGTTCTTCAGGTCTGGATTCGTCAGGTTCTTTGATGTCTTCTATAGGGAGAACCAACACTGTTGCTTGGGTTGCTCGGTAAAAAAAGATAAAACTATATAGGCTATATAGCACTCTGTATCTACTGTGACTGTGTGACTAAGGTCTTAGAAACAACCATCTAAGTTATTGTCTCCTTCTTCAGATTGGTGCATTTCCTAGGTGCTTTAATTGTTGTTTGTAAAAAAGACATTCAGCGTCGCTCCAAAGACGTCATTTAAACTCTTTGACATGTTACAGCTGTTCCCAAACAGCTGGATCCGCACTTGAACTTTGAATGGAGTGACTGATGAATCAGACGTGCGACAATAAAGGTTATCGTAGTGAACAGTGTCGGTACCGGAAACAACACATCACCATACCGAAAGCGCCGCTGTCACACCGCAGGAATCTTGGCGTGGAGGTGGTGGGGAATGGGTTGCCTTCGTGGTCACAAACTTTTTCAATTTCACTGTCAATTTCCTGGGTAATTACTGGTGCTTTTGATGGACTTTTTATGACACCGGCTCCCCTCCTGCGAGACGCTGTACGTGCTCAGCCGCAACAGGAAGAGGGGGGGAGAAATTTCCCACTTTTGACACCAATTTCCACCTCCCATAAGTGGACCTCGTCACCCCTGATGACCCCTGTAGCAGCAGAATGAATCTGGCCAGTGATGCCAGCTGCACTTTATCTGCACCACTAGGCTGAGCACGGGGTCGACCGGGTTGACCTCGGTGTGCATGCGTTGTTGTGTGTTGCTGTGCGTTTTTCAGTGCAAGGGCTAAGTTTGGGAACTCACACAGCAGTTTTATGTGAACTAAATGTTAAAGTGTTCCAAACTGTACGGCTGGTCAGTAAAAAAACAGAAAAAAGAAAGTCCACTGATAATATCTATGATGTATAAATAACAGATAAAAAGGAGCACTTAAACGACTATTTCCTCTTAATCTTTCCAGATCAGCAAGCTTGACAAATCAGCCAACAAGAAAAGGGGGCCAGCGCTGAGGGCTTATTGGCCGACACTGTCTAGATGGCACTCCGTCTAAGGAGATCAGAACACCAAGCACATCTCCCGCGAGATCGACGGGCCGACAAACAGATGAGCCCACAGGCCGAGGGTCACAGATCATTAAAAGCCATCTATCAGCGGCTTTCAAGGCCCCTAATTCCCCCAAATCGAATATTTCCATGTAAATATGTCAAAACAGGAATGAAATTAGCGTGGTAGTTTATTGACTGTGATAAAATCTGAAAAGCACCACTGCACATAATTACATACTTGTCAGAGCCATAAAAATTAGCTTTATTATCAATGGAATGGTTTTGTACAACTTCATTTAGGTCCGATATCTTCCAGATGGGGCTGCTCTCTGCACTTCAGCAGTTTTAATGCACCCCACTCACACACACAGACACACAGTCCCACACACACTCGCTCACGCCATCGTCTTTTTCATCCTTTTATTCCCATGCCGAAGGAATGGGGAAAAAAAAGGAAGTGAAAGAGGAGCTAATGTCTGAGGCAGAGTTGAAGGCCACATCAGCTGTGTTTGATAGCACAAGTTTTTGATCTCATTAATGATACTGGCCTCCATCCTGAACCTAATCGCACGCAAATCAAAAAATTACTGATGTTTAAGATGCCGAGGGTAAAAGGGCGTCTCTTTCATTCCATTTGAGAGATGAAGGCCTTCAACAAGAGGGAGTATTTCAACATATTCTCTCATTTGCTCACCATTGTGCAACTTGTGAATTGCACTGGTACTCCGAGTGTCTCGGGCAGTCTGTTTCTCCTGCATTTTACTTCTTGCACCCCCACGGCTGGCTCAGTAAACTTTCCCTAGCGTGTCAGTCGGCTCCACTAACAATTTTAACCCCATCTTTTATTTAGCTTTTCATTATTATTTGTTGCCATTGTCCCGTCTTCTCCTAACTCCATTATCATATCAATTATCATCTCAGTCACACATCCCGATTTCCACTCATATCACATTTACATCAAGTCGATAATGCATCCCTCTTGCTAAATTATTTAGTTAACAACTTGAACTAGAAGCGGGTGATTTATATTTTAAACAGACACCTATTCTTAATGGCAGCTTCTGTTTAATCCTTTAGTAGAGTTGACTTGCTGCAATTTTGTCTCTCTCGACGTGCACATTTTTTCTCTCTCTCAGAGAGCGAACCATTTGCCATTTAGTCAGAAGGCACACACACAGCTACTCATCGAGGTCAAATATACAAAGCCTTTTTAAAAAAGTTTCCTATTTATTTACACATATTGTAGCAAATCAAAGGACAGAACTTGTCCACACCAAGTGAATCATTGTCATTTAGAGAAAGAGCGTTTCGTGCAAAGTAGGGTAAACCTATACTCACTGGCTATGTTGCTAGGTACACCTGTTTAATTTGAGACCAAATGGAGCATCAGAATTCAAATTCAAATTTTATTTGTCACACACACACAACCATACACAGTATGACATGGGGGTGAAATGCTTGTAGCTGTACAATGCCCGACCATTAAATAACAGAAGAAAAGTTTTACAATATTTACAATTTACAGTTTACTACAAAAATTTACAAATTAACTTAGGAATTTACAGTAAAGAATGCAAATAGCAGAAGAGATTATAAAGATAAGGATTATAAATTATAGGAATTATAGGATTATAGGAAATGTGTGGTGACGTGTGTGGTGACGTGTGTGAGAGTCCAGTCTTATAGTGACGTGTTGGGAGAGTCCAGTCCTACACCTGGTTCAGGCCCCGAATAGCCTGGGGGAAGAAGCTCCTCCTCATTCTCTCTGTTTTGGCCTTAAGGGAGCGGAAGCGCTTCCCAGACCTCAACAGTGAGAAGAGTCCATTGTTGGGATGGGAGAGGTCCATCATAATCTTCCTAGCTTTGGACTTGCACCGCTTGGTGTAGATGGACAGCAGGTCAGGGAGCTCTGATTGAATGATGCGTTCTGCCGAGCGCACCACCCTTTGCAGGTCTCGTCTGTCCTGCTTGGTGCTGTTCCCAAACCAGGTGCAGATGTTTGCTGTCAGGACGCTCTCGATGGTGCAGGAGTAGAAGTTCTTGAGCACCTTCAGTGGCAGATGGAAGTCTCTAAGTCTTCTGAGGAAGAAGAGACGCTGACGGGCTTTCTTAACCAGGGTGTTGATGTGGCAGGACCATGACAGGTCCTGAGTGATGTGGACACCCAGGTATCGGAAACTGTCCACTCTCTCCACTGGCGTGCCACTGATGATGAGGGGTTTGTAATTCCTCGCCTGCTTTGTAGTGAAGTCCACGATCAGCTCCTTAGTCTTGCTGATGTTTAGGAGGAGGTTATTCTCCTGGCACCAGGTCTCCAGGTTCCTAATGGGAACATGAGGGACATGGGGAATAAAGTTAATTTAAGCGACTCTGAATGTGGTATGGATGTGGTACAGGCTAATGGGAAGGCGACAGTAACTCAAATAACCACTCAATACAACCAACAGCCTAGTGCGTCATGTCGCTCAAATCTTCCTGAGCTGGTTTCTTGAACATGACCATGAGTTTAATATACTCAGTTAAGGCGATTTGGGATGTTTTAACAGTTGATTCACTTCATGGATGTGCAGCCAAAAAAATCTGCAGCAACTGTGTGATACTAACATATCAACACATATCAATCATGCTTTATCTGTGCCATGAAGAATTAAGACCGTTCTGGAGGTAAAAAGGGGCTCCAATCTCTTAACAGAAAAGTGTACGAATAAAGCAATCACTGAGTGCATGCGTCTGGTAAGGCTTCATGTTTTCATGTAATTGTAAGTCCAGTGTCAGAATTTTAAAAGCAAACAGGGAAAAATGTTATGTTTTGGATTTCAGACCCAAAAGCAAGACACAGAAAACAAGCTAGTGAGATAAAGAACAATTGAACACTAGCTGGTAAACCAACAGAAGAAAATCCAACAAGCAAACAAAACAAAAAAACCCCAAAAGGTAGCAAAAATATACAAACAAATACAGACACATGAGGAGGCAAGCTGTGAAGGAAGATGGAGCAAGTGTTGGTGAACAGGTAGGATGACAAAGTGACTGACAACTGACACTGGAGAAAGAAAGGACTATAAATACATGAGTTGCTGGTGATGAATCTGGACAGGTGAACATACTTTTCATCCATTTCTAACAATTTCTATTTTAATAATGTTCAATCTTCACCCAACATGTTCATAAAAAACATATAAAATGTTATATAAATATGTAAATATTATAAAATAAAGCATGCAAAGTTGTGTTTAAGCTCAAATAAGGAGCAACCGTGTACATCCTATAGGTACTTACTACTTGGTTGAATTACAGCTTCCTTTTTCTTAACTCCTCCGAAGCACAAAGACGCATACAGCTTACATGCACAAACAAGACACACTTGTCTTGTTTGTGCATGTTTCGCTGCTAAAAACAACCCCATCAGAATATCACCTCTCTGAGATATTAAGTGGCCCAAGTGCTGATACAACTGTTAAGGAAATCACCCTTATGTCGAGCTCCTTTGAGAAATAGCGCCTTTGCATGGGGAATTCGTTTGATGGAGGTATCTCATTACCTTTTTAAAAGATAGAAAAAAGCCCAGCAACCTAGAAATAGTGATTATTAGACGTTAATGCGTCTCCCTGGTTGCGTATCCCTGGCATTCAAAATTCAATAGCTTAACCTCGTCCTAATGAATGTATTAATGATGTTTGTGCTCTTGAGAGTGACTTTCCAGGTTGTTTGCAGACACAAGAGTGTTTTAAAATGAATTCTCCATTCTAATATACTTTTGTTAATGCCTCTCCTGTGTGCTGTGATAACTTCTTTAAAGCCTCTCAAATTGCTACAAGTAATGTAGCAGAACTTTCACAGGAAGTGCGACATTTAAAGGTCAGGCTTTAAGTTTAAGAATCTAATGGTAATATAAATGCTCAGACTTTTATGATCAGCCTACTTAATATATTTAGGTTTTCGGAAAAGCTCTAGTCACATCTAAATTACACATCTAAATTAGGCATGCAAACTAATGTATTACAGCTGATGATCACAATTACATGATTAATAAAGTCATTTTTATTAATGGGGTTACTGTTGTTTTATTGCTCTCAGCCTGTATTTTCCTTACATGTCCAATAAATATCAGTGATCACGATCCTTTGCACAAAAACACCCTAACCCTGAGTGTAGAGCATTTTTGGTTTTTTTGCTTAGTGGTCCCCCAACAATCTGAAAACTGAAAATAATCAACTTTAAAATACTGCATCACTTGTCAGTGTCTCTTCCTCAAAATGTGGGCGTTACCATATCAGTGGTATCAATAATGAAGGAGAACCAAACTCTGAAGAAGCTGGTTAATCTAACCTGGCGACAAAAAGCTTCTTAGCAGCACTTTAACAATGAGATGGTAAATGGCCTGTATTTGTATAGCGCTTTTACTTCGTCCCTAAGGACCCCAAAGCGCTTTACACTACATTCAGCCATCCACACATTCACACACTGGTGATGGCAAGCTACATTGTAGCCACAGCTACCCTGGGGCGCACCGACAGAGGCGAGGCTGCTGGACACTGGCGCCACCTCTGACCACAACCAGTAGGCATCGGGTGAAGTGACTTGCCCAAGGACACAACGACCGAGACTGTCGGAGCCGAGGCTCGAACCGGCAACCTTCCAATTACAAGACGAACTGTCAACTCTTGAGCCACGATCGCCGATCAGATCAGACATTAATATTGAAGTCATGTGTATGTGGCTTTAGGATCCCTGAAGAGTTTCAGTTTTTGTCTCGTCTGGACACAAGGGTCTTTTACAATTTTTGAAAAAATATCATTTTTTAAGGATATCCTAACTAATTTATTAAAGAGGAATAGCCAATAAGAGTGTTGGCTAAAGGGAGGGGAACGGAGCTAAGGCCTCGGTCACACAAGCCTAGAGACTGGCTGGAGACCCCCTGGCAACCTCTGGTCATTAGGGAATAAAGTGTATTGGCAGACTGGTTGGCTAGTAGTTGCTGGATAATGCTGGGCAAACTTGGGTAGAACTGGGTAAAGAGAGCGCTGCAACAAAAAAAAAAAAAAAAAAAAAAAAACACCTTTGGAAACTTCCAGATTCTCAAAGTTCTTTGTAGTTTGCATGATAGACGCCAACTGCTCTGCAAACAGCAGCCATTGTACTTGAGTACAGTGTGGATCAAACTGAAACTGAAGAATATTTGCTTGCAAAGTAAAAGCTGTTCCTTAATGCAATGCAGTCCAGTGCATTTTCTGTTTGTACCACACTTTTCACAATTCGACCACTGCTTGGTGAGCAGTACGCAAATGTTTGCAGACATGTCAGTATCTACCATGCAAACTGTTGGACACCATAGCAACCTGCTAGCAACCAAAACAACGACATGGATGGGGTTTTTCCCGGGGATTGACTGGGGGTCTGTTCACTTTTCAGTCTTGAACTGAGGAGATACATCAATGACTAGTGCTAGATAAATATGACTTTTTTGAACTGTAAAGTTGCAGAAGAATGTCCCCCCTAAACTGTGCAATAATGCTATATATGTAGTAGTGCTTTTAGTATTATGCACTACCCTGCTTACTTTGCATAAAGCCCATAGAAAAGGTTATCATACGTGGAAACAGTTTTCAGAGTACAAAACTGGCTCATGATAATTGCAGGTGCCCAGTTATTTATACTCTACAGGATCTTCTTCACTGACCGAGGGGCCCCAGAGATTACGATTTGCATTCTCTTTGGGACAATGAAATATATTAAATCTAAACTTTAAAAATAAAAAGAGAGAGAAAGAGAACATTTAAATGTAAACCCAGTGTAAATATACCGCCTATCTCAGTCATATACAGCGTCTGTTGCTGATAACAAGCACAACGTTGATGGTACAATAACAAGGCTTGACGTGAATGTCGAACCTTTCATGGAACACATCTCTCCAGCTTCTGGGAATAACAGCGTGGAAGTAACCTCCTAATAAACCTCCCTTTCTCCTGTAGACAACAATCACAACAACATCTATCTCTAATTTATGCCACTTCTACGAGAGTCAAGTAACCAGAAACTATACGCATCAAAGTCATACAGTAGCAGAAATCATTAGACGAGGAAACACTGGAGATAATTTTAGTCTCTGCTTTATATAGTAAGCAATGAGAAGCCAGCATGCCTCTACAGTCATTAGTCACAGAGGAGGGGGATTACTAATACTATCACTTGATTTGACTAATGTTCCTATTTGAAAGGGTTCTTCCACTTGTTTGTCCTTCGCAACAGTGACAGAGAGCTGAAACAAACATCTATCCACTGCGCTGTTTCTGTAGTCACCCTCTATTTCAGATGACCATTTCCCCAGATCCTTCTGCTCCCACTTGTCTAATTACCATAGAAGTATTTTTTCAAACACCCCCTCCATCTTTCCCGAAGGAGACCACATGCAACTATAATTGCCTCCCTCATTAGTTATGTTTTCACAAGACGGGATAGGGGGCAATTAATTTTATCACTTAATTTTGTCACCGTTATTTCCACCGCCTTAGTACTGATGTGTCCACCGCGGCCGGAGCCATTTTTCAGGAAAATTAATTGACGAAGCAGTAAAATTTATCAACATATCACCAGATTAGGCGACAAATTGATGCAATGAGGGAATCAATTGTGTTTCTGTCATCGGGGTAAAACAGCACAACCCAGAGCAGAGCTGGACCAGCTAGACCACTGTGAGAGTGACTTCTGTGGCAGGTGCGGTGATTTATGTTTTTATTTAGACAGGGGGCATAAATCAGAATGAGTTACAAGTATGTGCTACCTCCCCCTGAGAATCGCACAACCCGCTGCACAAAGCACATGCAGCACATACAAAGTTGAGACGCAGACACCGACACGAGAGCGAACAAAGATAAAATCAAAGACATCCACAAAAAACAACAGAAAAAAATCAATAAGAAAGAATAAGGCAAAGAATGCTGAATAGATCAACAGCAGCAAAAACAAATACTAGTGAAGGATGAAAAATGTGTATTAGGGAACATTTTGGAATGAAGAATAAAGAATGGCTGCTATTAGCGTTGTCGCCACTCTGGAATTTTTAACTTAAAAAATATTGATGCCATTGGGTAAAAAAAAAAAAAAAAGAATTGCCACAACACCCGGGGGTATGAATTGTCCTCGATAAAAGATAAAGACAGGGCTGTAACATGACATGTGATGAGAAGCAGGCACACTGAATGAGAGGAGGCCGGGCTCTCTGGGCAGTGCGTTGTTCGAGTCAACTTGACAGAAAGCACGGCTTGTCACAGTAATGATGCAAGTTAAAAAGTTTCAAATACTCTAAGATCAATATGTTTGGATCAATGGACAACCCTGCCACAATTATTCTTCTTTGAAAACAGATGCATTATTGGCACTCGACCTAGGCTACAATTAATTCTTATTTTCTTCATTAATTAAGACAAATGGTGAAAGCACCCTTCACAATGGCCAGGAAATGTAAGAAGTCATGTTTTAAAGGCTTGTTTTGTCTGATCAACAGTTCGAAACGTGGTTCATGTGTCCATCATCTGAATACAGAGAGTCACATGCACACCATTCCTAATGCCTCAGCTCTGTGCTTTGTCCTAAAAGAGAAAAGAGCATAAAAGCAGGTAGTAAGGAATATTTTTAAGGTAGATCAAGGTCATGAAACCTATGCTCATTAGGGTAAATAAAAGGAATAAAGAAGAATATCTGAAGCATTTAAACATTTTCGAGTCCGCTGTGCGACCCTGTCTCCACATGTCTGTAAAACGCTTTTGGGGTTGTGACCCTCCAGTTGAGAAACAGTATCCTGCTGTAGCACGTGGCCCCACGGTGTGCTCTGTATTTAATCAGCGAAACATCAATGAAACTGTTTTTGTGACAGTTAGTCTATCAAACACATTCAGCTAATCTCATTCAATACATCAGCATGCGGAGAGAACAATTTGAGGACAAAATGAGCAGAGCGGCATCACCTACTGTTCCGTCCTCTCAGGAGTGCACACATTTTGTCCTCAGCAGAGGAAAGAGCACGACACATGAGAGAGAGAGGAGAAGATAAAAAAAAAAAAAAACAGTATAACACAGCGTCTAGAGGAGCAAGCATGAGAATTGCTTGGGCGCCGGGACTGTCATGTCTGTATAAACAGGCATTGATTTTTCTGTCCAGCCCTGGCACCTTAGCCATTTATTCTCAGCTTTGTGGCTGGGGCCCAGCGGGGGTGGAGAAATTCTGTTACAGTCCAGTTGGGCCCTTGAGGCCTGTGTGTGAGAATAGATTTCACCTGTAAACGAGGAGAGGGACTGGAGCCACTTAACAAGGGCAGCTTGTGTCACCAGAGGGCAGGATGGGTGAAGTCACACTGGGTGGATAATGCTGCAGAGAGACAGCGAGAATCAAAGGCAAAAAGAAAGCAGAAAGAAGGACGTGATTGATACTGCTGAAGACGAAGAAAGAGGAAAAGGTGTTTTTATAGAAGAAGAGAAAGAAAAAGGATAAATAAGTGAAGATATTTACAAAGGACAAACATGATTTTACATCAAATTTTCCACGTGACATGATAAATAAAAGCCATCTCTATCCTGCAGGGTGCAGTTCTCAATAATACTTCAGTGAGGGAATAAGACGCTTGTTATCCAAGTCAGCACAATTAGTAGCTCCATCTTAGACTTTAGCTAACCAGGAGCTCCAGCCCTCGGCAACAAACTGCACAAACTCAAGTGACGGTCAGAAGTCAAGGCCAGTCCAGTCTGTGCTGTCATCAGTCGAGAAATAAACATGGAAAGAAAAGATTCAGTTTTCATAATATTGTTTTTTAATTATTCGATCTCATTATTAAATATATTGTTTCATTTGTATAGTATGGTAATACTTGCTTCTGGCTCTTTCTCTACTATCCAGACCAATTCAGTTCTATTTATAGCTGCAGCTCACCAAAACAATCATCTCTCAATGTAAAGGTTTTTATTAGTGCTGACTTTTATTTTCTTTTTAGGGGTGATATTCAACAATAAAGAAGACGTCTTTGTTAGTTTCTTTTTGTAACTTACTGGAATGTTGACATTCATTGGGCTATAGATGAATTTCACAATGTTTTTTTGAGTTTTTACTACACAGTACAATTCACTTTGAAAAACTGCAGCCCTAGATACAGCATCATACCCTGATTGCATACATCCCCCAAACATTACAACCCAGTCCTCTACATTCATTGAAAGAAACCGCGTTGACTTAACACATTTATTTCATCCACCTTTTGATTTACCACCTGCTCGGAGAGTCCAACTTACACGAGCTGGGACGCTGAATTTATTTTATGTGTTCTGCCTTTTTTCCAACTTGGAGTGCATGTGGGAATTGTGGTGCAAACTTGTTAGGCAGGGAGCCACATAAGAAAAATGAAAGTACTTTTGTATACCTGGCAGTTCTGCAGAAGTCAAGAAAGAGCAAAAATCCAGGACACTGAGTTTGCTACATTTAGGAAAAAGGTCACTTACTTTGTAACTTTAGATGTTAAGCGATTTAATACAGCTTTTATTTTCCAAAACTGACTAACACAGTCAAATACATGGATTAACCTCAGTTTCATGGGGTTATTTTGACTAAATACATCAGACTGTCTTATACGGATAAATGGATACATGTTGGGTACAATATATACAGGTCTTGCATTCCTGATTGTTTTCGTTGTTCTCTCAGTTCACGTTTATGCGTTTTGTGTGAGAGGACATCTGTCATGTGTTATGCCAATATTCCTGGCCTTTGACTCATATTAGCAGGTTGCAATGCAGTATATTTTCAATTAGGATTTAAGCTTGATAAAGTACTATTGACAAGAGTGAATTGATTTTGTTGTAACTCTCTCCTTTCACCATTGTCCGATTGATTAACTTGTTTTGATGTCGGACAGCACCGTATACCTCTGCTCTCCAATTGCTGCTACATCTGTACTGTTATCTGCACAAAACTGAAGAATAAACCAACAAAAGAAGAAGGAAGCTAAATATTACAGGAGGAAGTGATAACAGCTTTAAAACATTACGTTTTGTTATATGAAAAGTTATCATGTTTTCCTCAAAATTGAATCGTGATGCAAAGTACGTGCTATCATTGGGATCGCCGCTTGAATTGAAACAAATTCCTTTGACTCATTCAGGCTTTTCAAAATGTACCTGTCGGCATAGTTTCACATTTATAACAAAAACTCAAAAAAAGTCCTGCATTCGTTTTTGCGTTAGTGGAAACAGGCAGCTTCAACATCACGGGAACCTGTAATTGAGAGGAATTAAAGACAAACAGTGAGTTTTAACTCTCATGTAGGCCCGCACGCACACATCAGCTGCTCTGTGAAGTTTCAGCAGAGAGTGACAGTAATGATAGTGTGTGAAGGTTAACTCCAAGAGAAACCGAAGCGTTCCCGCTGAATGGGAAGGAGAGGGGCAGATTTGAAAAGTACTTATTAGTCAAACTGGGTAACGCCGCCGCCTGCAAAGTATAATCAAATCAGTCTATACACCTAGTTCCAACATAGCATCTGAGATGCAACCGGCTCTGCAACCTTGACAGGAGGGTTATTTTTACTGATACGTTGCCTGCCTATTGTCTTGTGCATGTATTGAAAATGGCGCCGTCAACAAAAGGAAATAAATACAATGAAGAATGAATGCGCCCAGGAGGGTGTCGCTGGGAAGGAGGGATACAAGAAGCAATTATGAACATGCGTTCCATGTGTTTTTATTTCTCTGCCCTCGAGTTAAGCACCCAATTGTTTGTGGAATACATAGACTGCCATGCAATTTTAATGACCCCCAGCACGCGTATATTTCCTGATTCACTTCTCCGATTTTTATTTAGAACCAAAAAATACTCCCGACTTGTCTCCTTTGTGATCAATACGTGGTGTCTTGGAATGAGGCAACCGGTTTTAATATGATTTTATGAGATCAGATAGCTCCCTTTGATCCCCGCCACGATTCGTCTGATCTCCTATATCCGACAGGCTCCAGTGTTCATATGCATATTACATCTAGGAACACGGGGAATGGAGAAGAAATATGTGATAGGAAAAACAACACTGTCCCTCTTCAAGGATGTGTTTGTTAACCAGAATTAATAGAAAAACCTCCAGGTGTTATTGTTGTTGTTGGTTGGTGCTGGTGTTTTGTTTTAGCTGGCACTGCTGCTTGTGAGAAGTGCACATCAAGCAAATTAACACTTGCAGCTTTGTCCTTAATTGCACATATGAGAAAAGCAGTGGCTTAGGGAATGTTGTATGTAAATAAGGTTTTATTTTGTTTTGTTTGCTGCTGGTGTTTCATCAAAAAAAGAAGTAAAAAAACAAAACAAAACAACAACAACAAAACCACTTAGTTCCTGTATTTAATAATTTTGGGTATTCAGTGTATAATAGGACATTAAAACCTGACCAGCACTCATACTTCACAAGGAAACTTTATAAACAAAAGATCAATGACTACGTTTAATTGAATTATTTGATGAACAGCATTGTTCACATTTTGCAAGATACAATTAAAACACACAGATCCACAGCACTGATAATGGCTTTGTGTGTATCCATTAAACTAGGGATGTCTAACCTGAACCTAATGTGAATTATACTACGAGTCCTAGTACAAATACTACTAATAGCATATTCAAAAAAAGCTCTTTAAACCACATGAAACGGCTCATTTAAGCCATTAATCCCAATACAATCCAGTACAGAAATCAGTATCCCAGCATATGTGGTGCATACTGTAGCGACTAACAAATGTTACCACAGCCCCCCCAAAAATCAACTCATAATAATGCATCGGGGTGACTGTAGCTCAGGTGGTAGAGCAGGTCAACTACTAATTGGAAGGTTGGTGGTTCAATTCCTGTCTGCTCCAGTTTGCATTCCATATATCTTTGAGCAACCGCACAAATGTGACTATATGTTAGTGCTTGTGTGAATAAGCCGAGCGCTTTGAGTGCTCAGATAGAGTACAAAAGTACTATATAAGAACCAGTCCATTTACCACACCAACAGAACCACATGTCTCCAGTCTTGTGTGTCTTTTCTAGTTCAGCGTTACCAGCAACTCTGCACACAGATCAGAATTTATTCACGGCGATGAACTGGAACGCACATTCAAAGCCACTTTATTAGGGACACCAGGTCAATCACCAATCTGATGCAGGTCTAACACAGAGAGACAGACACACTCACATTCACACCTGTGGGCAAGTTATTATTGTGGGGTCTTTATCATACCTTCATACCTTAAAGTGAGGTGACTGTTGTTGTGATTTGGTGCTATATAAATAAAATGTAATTTACTTTTGAATTAACCTAACCCCACTAACTGCATATCATGCAAACATGGAAAGGACCCAGCCAGATGGTGGAGTCCAACTCACGAGCTTCTCAGAGTGAGGTAGAACCTCACCGCTGTGCTGCCCCTGCAATATTCAATAGCTGTGAACAACATGAAAGCACAGCTCCATGGTTCAGGCTGATTCCGGCTACGCACACATCATGTCACAAATGACAAAGGGTGGCCTCCACAGTCACCAGATCTCAACCCAACAGAACGCCTTTGGGATGTGGTGGAACAGGAGATTTCCCTTTGTAATCTTTTATAACACATCCCCTCAAATTTTGCTCATAAACAACTTTTGCCTATTGACCATAAAATATATGTTTCCAAAAAGGTTATACCATTATTTAATAATCGCAATTCAGGAGTGAAAATGACAGTCTTTCGGTCTGTCATTAAGTGCAGTCACTGCACGATGTGTCATTTCTGTGTTCACACAAATGCACATGTTTAACTTCAGGAAAGGCTGTGTGGGAAACTGCTAGTGGTAATAAGGAGGTGATAGCATCAAAGCTTGCCACACTTAAAAAAAAAACACTACAATGAAGAAATAGTAAATATCCCTCGGCCACATAGTTCAGATACTTAATTGCCTTCCCAAGCTCGAGTGCAGTAAATAATTAAATTTTAATTTCTGCTCTCGCCATTGTATTTCCCTAGCTCGTGTTCAGGTGAATATTTGGATTATTTGTTCATTATAATCACTTATTGTCTCAGAGGTTTGCAATTATGTTGAAGGTGCAAACCAGATCCGTCATCGTCACAAATACCTCCGAGCAAGATCTCAAATCATGTCACCAAATGAAACAGATACATAAAATGTACTAATTTTACATAAATCCATAAACTGCGACCTCTTGTGTTACCCATATTTAATGATGTGTGCACAGGAGTGACGTGGACTATCATTACCAGGTTATGAAACCTGTCGTATGCACCGAGGCAGTTTTATGAATGTATACGATAGCTGTGGTTAAATGTCATTTGTTATTTTGTTCAGGTTTAATGTGAGGTTTCAGATGTGTCTTTTTTATGATAGCTTGACATTTGAAGTTTGAAATGTGGATGCATTTTGCTTTTTGTAAGAGAGCCTTGATCAAAGATGTGCACCCTGTCTCCAGTACAAGCAGAGAGAAAAACATTTACCACCACTACTGAACGCTTTATTATGAATGGACCTTAACTTGTACCTAATTCATCAACTGGGTCATCAGATGTGTTCATTTGTCTTGTTAACAGCTTGGCAATAATATAAAATGAAGTAACAGACACACGCTCTGTGGATCTGAATCAACCTCACTCTATGTATTGTGGCCACAACTCTTTGAATTGAGGTGTTTTCAGTCCCAGTGCCACAGGTGTATAACATCAAGCACCTAGCCATGCAGTCTGCCTTTACAAATATTTGTGAAAAAATGGGCCGTCTTTAAGAGCTGACTGAATTCAAGCTTGTTATTGTAACAGGATTTCACTTTTGCAACAAGACAGTTTGTGAAACGTTGTGAAATCTTCCCTACTGGACACTCCATGGTAAACTGCGAATGACAATAACAGTATCTCAGCTACAAAGTGGTCGACCACATAAAGTTAAATGGACTGATTCTTATATAGTGCTACTCTCCCGGAGTACTCAAAGCGCACTATACAACATGCCACATTCACCCAGTCACACCCATTCTCACAAGCACTTTCTCTAAACTTAGCACTATCTAACCACATTCACACTCCGATGGAGAGGAAAGCAACTTGGCGTTAGTATCTTGCCCAAGGACACTTGGCATGCAGACTGGAGGAGCTAAGAATCAAACCACCAACCTTCCAATCAATCGGTGACCTGCTCTACCTCCTGAGCTACAGCCACCCTGCAAAGTTAAAGCGTTGGGTTGCCAAGCGCTAAGGCTAAATTTAAGGTGTTTTATGATTTAACATAAACCCTGGTGAAATTCTTTCAGCGTTACAATACTATAAACAGTACCATGATGCACCGTATGAAGTTTCACATTGTTATTATCTATAGTAAAGCAACGTTTGGATTTTTACAAAGAAAAAATTTGGACTCACTGAGTAAATATAAACCTTTCCACATGACGGGGGAAATGACATTTCTTTCATCAATCATATTTTCATTAGTTGTTATGTTTCATTTTATTACAGATGGGATCTGTCATCAACACCTCCTCGTCTAACCAGATGACTAATGTAGATATTCAAGTGTTGTGTTAAATCTTGTCTTTGCCACTACAGTTGGCTTACATTTGTTGGATAATGTAAGTAAGTTGGATCAGGAATTTCTACCTATGATCTCTGTTAATAAAACAGTGTCCTTGTTAATTATATAAACATTCTAACAAACCAGTACTTCTAAAGTAGTAGACACAGTGGAAACCATGATGCAATATTTACATGAAGCGTAATTCACAACGTGTCACACGATTTATTAACTGAATTTCAGACTACTGTGCTTTATGTCATGTCTGCTGTCATATCATCATCAACATTATGTTTGAAATAGACTGACCAACTAGGGAACACATCTTCCCCTCTCCTTTTCTATTAGCGCTAGCATAATTTGAAATGAAGAGTCATTCATCTAGATCCAGCAGCAAACAAAATCAAATAAATCAACACTTTGCCCAAATATAAAAATATTTGTGCTGTGGGCAGATAATTAATGACCACAGCTGCTCTAATTAAAAGCCATCTGAGTTCCATTAATCTTGGTTGTTCGGTCCCGTCGTTTCTCAAAGTGGACAGCCACGCCTTTCCTAAGCAATGCCCATTGTCCTTGGACTTATTTTTCAGGTGATATGGAAGGCCATTGTTGCTTTATTAGGATCACGAAGAAACATGAAAGCCTAATCATTTATGGATTCCGAAGTGGGCACAAAGAAAATCTCGATTATCTCCCTCCAGTTTGGATTTAATATCGTGTGGAAACTGAGCATTGTAGGGACTAAAGCGTTGCTTCAAATAAGACAAACTTAAAGAAAAAGATTTTTCTTTTCTTATGGACAGGTTAAAAAAAAAGGTTAAAAAAAAAAGAACTGATCAATTAGCAAATGTAATTGATCTTCATCTCACTCAGATCTACTGTCAGCATGAACACTGTATCCATGAAAATGCTCATAAATACTTCTGGAAACATAAACAGCATGGCACACAGGATAACTTAAGCCTCTACCTGTTTTGAACGGTGAAACTTTGGTAGAGGTCGATGGATATATGTTGAGATTCAATGACATTCAAGTGATTCAAGTAGCATTTATTTCTGAAAGCGTTAATAGATCAGTTCAACTGCAGAAAATCCTTTAACTAATATAAAGCCTAAAAATTATGTTAATACCGAATATTTAAGTCATACGTACCTCCTACAGAGGAACAATGTTTTATTGAAATTGAGCTAATTTGTTTCCCCAGTTAGCAGTTCATTACCTTTCCGGAGTGAAAAAAGGGAAATTTGCCAACAGATTACTATAACTCTGCAAGACAAACACTTTGGAGAGAAGGACTGTGGATTTGTCCCTCAGCACCTCGACTTAAATTGACTTGAAGTCAATGGGATGTGGAAGGAAAACCTGTCTGCAGCGTTAGAGTGCACCTGGACAATATTTCAAAAACATAATTTAAGTTAACTAAAGGACAAAAGTGCGACTGAATGCTTGCTGATAGTGCCGTTGAATGAATATCCTAGAATTCTGCACTACTGTTTGAACAAATCCAGACTGGATTCTAGCTTGTGCAACAGTAACGTTTCAGCTCTAATAAGTTTTCCTTTTTAAATCTAGGATTCGCCTCGCCAATAAAAGGTGCAAAATTACACTTTAAAAAAAAATTGAGTGATTTTAGATATAACCCATATGATTATACAGCAGTTATATGTTTAAGTTAAATGTTAGGTGTGTCATCACAGCTGAAAAATTTCCAATTTCTTGAGTCATATATATAAGATACCGTCATGCGGTTACTGGGAACAAGGCTGTCTGAAGTACACCGCTTCACTTTACCTACCACACACACTGTTCTTAAAAAACAACCCAATATTATCTGTGTTATTGCTTCTTTCAAACTCTCCCCCCTCCATCCTTAATTATTCATTTGCTCATATGCTTTGTGCAGTACATAAAATTGTTGATGGTAATCACAGGGGCAATGGCCATTAAGCCCTAATGTGGCTAATGTTTGCCTAATCAAAGTTTTATGGACGGCAATAACTTTGAAAGAACATTTTTTTAATTATCCTTTAATTTGAGACATGATATTGGTGCAATTTCTCATTGCTACAAAGACCAAAACAATAACAACCCCCAGGGGAAACATTATTGTTCTACACATTAAAGGTATGAAGGCAGGGCAAAGCACAAGACCCTTTTTTTTTATTTTACTTTTTTTTTTAAGCTAACATTCTTCAGCACTTGCAGGAAAATTCATCTGCAGCTCAATTAGCATTGGTAATTGAAAAAACACTGGAAAAGACTGATTCATCATGATGATGGATTTTTTAGGTCTCGCGCTATATTTTAATTTAGTGTAATCTCTTAGAATTGACTTTCATTAATGCTGTGACATTTAGAAACACCAAAGGAGAGGAGTCACGATGACAAGTGTTTTCAACGAGGTTTTTTGTGCATATTCTGCTATTGTGATTTGAAAAACCGTCTTTGAATTGATGGGTAAAACGCTTGTGAAGTGTGAAGGGTGAAAATGTAATTTTTGTCACAATGAAGAAGTCTACATCTTGTTATCTTGCTTCTACCTCCCTAAAATCCCTTTTCTCCCCACTTTCTTTGTGGAGCATACAGTATTTACTTTTTTTTTGCAGCCCTCGCCACCCAAGTACAGACATTTGAGTGAGTTTATTAGTTCAAAAGGATTATTATTCTAATGTGAAAATGGAACTAATGGTGTGCCAGATGCTTTTTGCACAATTATCTGAGAAAACAAGTCTCAAGACAAGTCATGTGTTATTATTTGGTCATTTCTCAGAGACCCTTCAAAATTGCCCAATTATGTTCTATTAAGGCAAGGCCAACCCTGTCAATCAATGAAGCAGCATTTGCCCCTGCCTTCAAAGACAGTCCACTCAACATTTAATGGCTCTCAGAAGTTTGCAGTGCAGCTACATGAAAATGTTGCTCAGACCAATAAAGTTTGTTTTTCTCCAACAGGCCAGAATGTGTTGCTCTGGTTATTGGCATAGATTTTCTTGCTTTATTTTCTTTTGAAAAGGAGACAAAAGGACATTGAACAACTGGTTTCTATTCATACACATGCCTATGAATGAAATGAAAAAAAGCCCTTTGTGGAAAAAAACCCCTTTGCTACATAATGTACACTAAGAACGCCAACATCATGTGAAAATGACAGTTTACATAGGTTTCTTTGTCCTGTGAAAAACAAAGTGCGTCCCATGATTCATTCGCTTATAGAACCATCTTTAGCAACCATAACATTAATAATCAATAACAATAGCAATTAATGATCATTAGTAATTGCTATGTATGACTTTACCAAGTTTCCACAGCACTGTGGGGGAATTCTGGGCACTTCTTTATGCACCGCTCTTATAAGAGCTTTCAGTGACGTTGAGGTCTAGACCTTGTAACAAAGTTATTCTTTTCTTTTTCAGCCATCCTGGTTTTTATTCGCTGGGGATCAAAGTCCTGTTAAATTTAAGCCAAGCTTTAGCTGTCGGGCAGATCGCCTCACATGTGACTTCTGAATAGGTTCAACTGAACTTACGGACTGAAAAGTGCCCTGTGGCAAGCCTAAAGCATCATCCCATCATTACTGTGACCGTGCTGATATGCTACGTTTGGTTTTCACCAAACATGGCACTGCACATTCTGGCAAAACGACTCCACTTGTCTTGTGTCTTTTTCAGATGCATATTTGCGGCCATGTTTTTTAGAGATAAGAGTTTCTTATGGTAACTGTTACAAAAAGACCTTCGTATGAGGACGTTCTAGCCTTTCAATTGTGTGGACATTATGTTAACAAACGTAATATTGTACACAAGAAAAGGTGGACAAACTTTGGCGTTTATAGAGGTGGTTCAGTTAATCAAGTGCATTTGATACCCAGCACTTGGCTGTTACTTACCTTCTTACTTGTACTTTGTTTTTCACAGGACTAAATAGACCTTTTTCACAAGGTAGCATTTTTAACTACAAACTGGATTAAAGTGAAATTTTTGTCACAAAAAAAAAAGAATTATGCTGTAAACATTTAACAGAGACATTCAAGTGGGCTACGTGGAATAATTACATGAAACTGGATGCTTGCTCTCTTCTAATAATGAATTACATATGAAACATTTTGTCATGATTTGAGCAACTAACAATTTTCTGGTGTCTGTGTTGTATTTTCCTATGCATGTATAGAATATGAATCAAATGAGACACCGTGATGCTAAACATACACACCACTCTCCACAGATATGCAAGAAGGTGGGATCACAGTAAAAACGGGCTCAACCACACCTCAACTGTGGGACGATAGGTCGGCGAGAAAAAAAAAAAGGCCCTACCAGTCTCTGAAAGTGCAATGCAAAGATGTTTCACTTTAATGATTGCAATGATTCGTTCTTACTAATATTTTTTTACTCCATCATCATCATGGCTCAGTCATTAACTACTGTGTCTTTTATATATTCCATGCATCAATCCCTCAGCACGACGTACATCTCCCGTCAAACCAAGACTGGTAGACTGCACCACCTACAGTTTCTAATTAAGCAGCTAAGAGACAGAATACTCTGGGATGAGTCATGAATTAGGTGTATGTTGTTGAAACTCAACAATAAGACACCATATAAAATAAAGCTTCAGCTATTTTTGGTTTGGCTTAAATTTTTGATGTCCTGCCACTGTTGTGCCCAAAAGTCTCATCATCCCCCGCTGTTCCCAGTTTGCTAAAACTTGTGCTAGGTCAGCTCCAAACACATGCACCGCCACTGGGAATTTCTGGCAATCCGCTTGTCACATTTGAGCAAAACATCTGTTGTTTTACTGGCCTGGCCAAACCCATTCTGTCGGAGCGAATTAGGGAAATGGGAAACAGTGTCACCCATGAATCTGACACCATTGCCGTATTGGCTTTTAGCACGCATGCAGAATAGACTCGATTGGAGTTGAGAATACGACACGCTCAAACAGTGCACTTAACATTTTTTCCAATTTCCATCACAACTAGCATTCTAAAAATACCAGGTGAATAGCGGGGAGGTTGGGATACGATAAATAAAGCTTCTGTGACGTGGCCCAGCGCTGCAATCAATCTCATCTCCCAGCATCCCCTTCTCTCCGTTTCTCTCTTTGTTTTCATATCTCAGTGTCCCTCCCTCTTCGTCCTACATCTCCCTCCTCTCTGTCTAACTCTATCTTGCTTGAGAGCTAGCATATGTCTCCAATCATTTCCTCCCAGCCCCCCACCCCTTTGCCTCTGCCTTCCCCCTAGATTTCCTCTCTTCCCCTCCGTTTCTTCCCCAGTTACTCCTTCATCTCTCCCAGTTTGACTCGAGCGGTGACTGGTGCAGTTATCAATCACGGAAGCCAAGCCTTGTCAGTGACGACTGAACCCAGAGGCGCCCCTCTCCCCTCACTCTCTCTCCCTCTCTTTATCTGTCTCGGTCTCCTTCCTTTAACAAATTTGTTCCAGTTAATAAGCCCTCCCAAATGACCCCCTCTTCCTAATTAAGCACAGGCAGCATGTAGGGAAATATGATACTTAATTAATGATGAGATAAACTCTCTCCCAAGGCCCTGTCAGAAAACCATGACACCATGTTTGGCGGTTTGAAATCAAATTAATATGCCAAAAGACAGAGAAGAATAACTGATGAGAGATTTCACTCTACCTTTTCCAATTCTTCATCACCATTCATTCATCCAAATTCCAAGCAAGAAAATTCCACGCATCCAACCAAGTAATTCCACAGTGTGTTATTAGGTACACTCAACATTTTTATCAGTGCTTTTTTTGTTTTGTTTTTTTGTAGCTGTAAAACAAACTGCTCAAAAAGCAGTTTTTTTAAAGCTATATCAGCTCAAGTTTAGAGGAGCAAGTGGAGCAGTTTAAATCTTTGAGTAAAAAAAATGCACAGTTAAATTCAAAAGTTGTGTTCATGCACTACGCGTTGACATCTGTGGAGAAGATCCATGTAAGGGGAAAACCTTGTTTTTTTGTTTTTTTAAAGTACCATACAGTAGGCAACATGCATATATGTATCCATATGGCTACAAGTGTTCTACTCTGTCCTTAGACGCTAAAGAAAAAGAAGAAAACCCACAAGCAAAGGAGAAACTACACTTGGAAGATGGTGACTAGTGCACCAGGTGTGTTAGCTTAGCAGTAACTTCTAAATAAGAAAGGTAGTATGGAAGTGCTTTGCGCCGTTATCCATTAATACACATGACCTTTTGATTTTTTTGTGAGAGAGCCAGGTCCATACTTTAAAATTGGCTAAGATTGCGACAATGCTTAAGCTAGCATAATTTAACAAATGTCATACCTCATAGTAAGTTTTGTAGGCCACTTAAGTCTGTCCTTCTAGCAAAATACAGTGTTAATATTTTACATGAAACAGACTTTTACCACCATGTTAGTGACTCAAAATTAAATGTCATTAGATGCTTGTAATAATGGAGTTTAAATGTATATAAATAATTTCCCCCAGGGATTAATAAAGTATTCTGATTCTGATTCTGATATATAGGTTAATAATTTTGTATATGAGTGGGTTGTTTTTGTTGCTATTTTTTTTATTATTTTTATAATGGCATTAAATTGTTATTGTAAATTGTGTAACTTTACCGGTATTGGTGCAAAATCTATGATGTTGTGGTCTCCCGAACCTTTATTTTTGTTCTAATTAGTAAATTACGCTGCACTATAAACATAGTGAGTAATTTTCCCTTTCTGCCCACCAGACGCCCTCAGATTTTAATGCCTTCTCAGGTCACTTATTAATGAACTCCGTTTCCCACCTTTCTCTCTTCCTGTCTTTGTATTCCACCTGTCCTGTGCATGTCTACTTATAAGCTTCATTTGGTCATAATTAAAATCAGTCAACGGCTACTGCCTGCTAGGTGTGTTTCTGCATTTGGGCCCTTGATCCTGTTCCCCTTCATTCTGCAACACGGTAACTTGGAGAATATGATGAGATAGTGCATAACAAAGAGAGACGTCAGCATACGTCTGTTAAGGGTGCCCTCAACATTCAGACACAGACATCATAGTCATACAGCACCATCGTGAGCTTTTACATGCCAGAACGTTTAATATACAAACTATTCAAATATTCAAATTAGTTACAACAAAGACTCCTTCAATCAGAAGTAGCTCGCTCACCAGTGCCAACAAAGAATGTAAAAGACACTGACTGACAATAATTTATTCTCTTATCTCATTACTCTTTATATGATTTCAGCAAACTACAGTTTCTTTAATCATGTCCAACATCTCATTGTTTTATTGTGTTTTCACAAGCTTTAATTAATGGCTGACAGAAAATCGCTTTTAATAATGCACGGATAATATGTGTCCAGAACATATGGGATACTTTATTCATATTCAACATAAATTGTCAAATTCTGTCTGACAGACCCTTGCAGAAGTAGGCCATTCTGATGTAGAAGCGAAGACGAACAAAGTTCTTTTTCAATTTCTGTCAAATATTTAAAGACTCATTTATAACTTTCAAGGGAATAACACGTGCTCTCAGAAAGGCCTATTACCACAGGCGGATGCAAGTCAGGTTATAGATGGCTTTTCTGTACTTATATTAATAAAAACTATAAAATAATTAAATAGCATAGCATGATGAATATACTTGTCCAGTTACCTGTTGCCAGATAAAAATTCCTGTTTCATCGAAACACATCGAATGTGTCCTCTTTTGCTATTTACACGGGTTGCTTTCTATAACCAAAAATCTTGTCCCGAACCTAAAGACTGTATTTTCATAATTTGAGGTTATTTTGCTAACTGACTAACATTGAAACGTCTGTGGCGACTACCAAGGGAAAGACGGTTACACTTGCTGCCAAGAGGTTGCTGGCAGTTGTAAAACTGGTGTCAGATTGCTACAATTTCATTAATTGGCATGCAAAATGCTGACTTGTCTACACACTTGTCACTGAGGAGTTGTGACAAACCGGAAATTAAGCAATCACCATCACAGAAATAGTTGCAGTAGCAAAACCTTTACAATGAAGCCAAACATTACTCATGGCACGTTTACCACTCAGCAAGTAGTTGGCAAATATTTGCAGACAAATTGCCATCTTCCATGCAAATCTTTTAGTGCAACAGCCTCTTAATGACTAATTTCACCTAGCAACAGTGAAAAAACATCCAATTCAATTCAGTTTTATTTATACAGCGCCAAATCACAACAACAGCCGCCATAGGTGCTTTATATTTATTATTTATTATTATTATTTATTTATATTGGAAGGAAAAACTCACTTTAAACAGGAAGAAACCGCCGGCAGAACCAGGCTCAAGGAGTGGCGACCGGTTGGGGTCCAGCAACCGCTTGGCAACCAGTCAGTGAATCTGCATTTTTCCCTAGTGACTGGACTTTCTGTGACTGAGGCTTTAAAATGTTCGGTTTACTATATTTTGTTATAGTGCTTGTAGCATTCTGAAAAATAGTGTACATAAAGCAGGAAATCCTAAGAACATGGCAGTGGGATGGATTAGATGTACAAAAGCTCTGGGCTTGGCCATTTGGGACCCAGTTCAGTGTTTCAGTTTTGAAGAGAAAAATGTTGGTCTTCTACTTGTTATAACTCATCCATCATACTGATTCTGTCTTGAAAGGTAGTGTATTAAATTACAGGACCTAGACACAACTTAAATGTATTTTCCTTCTCATATTGCAACACAGCTCCAAAGCTTTAGAAGAGAATACGGATCCGGTAAACTCATGACTGTCTGCCTGTTCTCCTGCTGCGGGCTCACATACTGAGGATATCTTCATGGAATCAAGACGGTCTTATGAAATCTAGCAAGCACGGGTCACTCGGGTCAACAAATCTGGTCCAGATTATATTACCAAAGCTCCACTAAAATGCACAACTATTCTTTAAAATAACTCATAACAGTAAGAAAATTTGTTTGGCAGTTGTTCTACTTAAATGTAGCAAGCAAAATGCATAATTCTTCCACATTTTGCTGACATGATGATTATTAAAGAGACTAGCGAAGATGTAAACTATCTTAACCAAGTCGGGCGCTGTGATTGTCTTGCCACTGGAGCTTCTCGTTGTGGAAATGTGTCTCGACAATGACAACTACATTTTAGCTCTTGTTTCCCCTGATCTTCAAATCAAATTTACACTGACTTCTTTGATATGTGCAGAGTGAGCATTTATATCCCTGTGGACTGTGAGAAAAATAAATAAACCAAAACTATCACATCCACAAACAACTAACAACAAATCTGACATATTTACCATAACAGCCGTTCTGAACTTTGGTCTAAATGAAACACATCCATAAAATAAGTGTTTGTTCTGCACCGTCCTTTGAAGTTGGATTTGTTTTTGCTCTTTAATGATTTCTTTCTTCTGATGATGATGGAAGCCGTGCTGACACCTTCTTTTGCTTCATCAAGTTCCGCTGCACAATTACATGAATTTACTTTCAATAAATTACCATCTTTGCATACATCAGTCAAATCATCCAGCTGAGGCATTCGCAAACAATATGCATTATTAATTTCATTGTCAGTGTTTATTTGGTTAACTTGTAACCGACTTGGACAGCCCATTGCCTTGATGATGTATTTAAAAGCATCAGGGTCGGCTTTTTAAAAGGAAATCAGGGGATGACATGCTTCCACACACCACTTCGCTCCCCGCTGAGGCCACTGAGGGAAAAAGACTGAACTCCAGTGAAAGACCAATCAAAAACTCAAAAGATGCATCGTGAGCTGCTGCAGTCAAAACAACAGAATCAGGAAGATCATCCACATCACAGCGATTCTCAGTGAGTGGTTGTTAGCACTGATTGACTATATTTCAATTTAACAAGTTTCTTCTGTCTACAACAGTTAATTGAATGAATATATTGTATTCATAAAAGCGAGCAAAAACAAAAACAAGAGCAAAGAAGCTGAGTTGGGAACCATCTCTCGTTAAGGATTTAAGAGTTCAGTGATTTCAAGCATGTCAGTCATCGATCTAAATAAGAATGAGGAGCTATTGTACTAACTTTCAAACCGCTAATACTGAACACGGTAACTACGGTCAATGATTACCCTTAATGTCAGTTTGCTGTAGTTAGACTATGAATACTATGCCGTATCTTTGAGGTTAGTGCAAAGCTGGGACACAGAAAGTTTAAAAGAGTGATGCATTCCAAATAGACATGTCTGCTAATGCCGGGGAAAACACAGCTAGTGAAGACAAATCAGAGTGAAGAAGCACCCTCTGAAAGTGCCATGTTGCAGCCATCCATTTAGCCCTGAGGGCACCTGGAGGGTGCTGCAATGGCACCTCTCATCTGCCATCAAACTATCATCCCAGATGACAGCTCTTAGGTACACTTCCAGCGAAATTCCAATCTCTTGCACCATCTTACATGGAAGAAAAAACAAGAGCAGACGAAGGTGGGTGGGGTGCACCATCTTGCAAACATTTCACATAATTAGATTACAGCAGTCCTAATTAAAATAGGATCAAGTGGTTTTGTAAAATGCTGATAAGTTGGAACGCGACTGAAGGGTGTTTCAAGAAATAATATAATTTCATCCATTTGATTAAAGCACAAACAATGCAACTGATACAGGGTGTCAACATACACTGTTTAATTCATGTCGTTTTATAACAAAACTCCCAAAGTGTTCAGTCTACTTTAATATAAAACGTAATTTCCAATGAAGAAGCAAGATCAAGCTCCGTTTTGACACAGCGGCCAAAAATAAGTCAATTATTTCTCAAAGTCTTCAGCTCTAAAGGCATATACATAGCCTGTACTCCACTGCACTTTTTGTTTTTAAGTTGTGTAATTGGCTTTTCTTCTTCTTTCCAATGTCATGTTTTATGTCATGGCACAAACGCTTGATTCTAGAGTGGATGAGTGCCTGGCAACAACAGAGCCACACAGCTTTATCTGCGACACCTAATGATGGCATCCACCTGCTGTTTTATGGTCACAGCTGGAGCAGTGCAGCTCCCATTTGGCCCAAGTGCACAATCTCTCTTTCTCTCCTCCTGTCTCCCTGTGCCATATACTTATCTTCCTTCTTCTTATTCTATCCTTTGCTCTCATCAGGCTCTCGCATTTTCATCTTTAGGTGTAGCCAATTTACCCTTGATTCCCTCTCTTTTCCCCCACCTTCATCCACCTCTGTATTCTACACTTTCCCTTCTTTTCTTTGTGCCTCATTGCCCTGATGTTCTTTTTATGGTCAACAGCCATGAGCTCCTCATCTGAGCTAGTCTGGCCTCATGTGCTTCCGGAAGGGATGAGTAGATGTGGGGGTGAAGGCCCACGAGGTGCCCAAAGAGCCAAATATCAGACCAATATGTCACCCAGCTGCCTGATGACCTCGACCATTCAACCTTGCAGGGCTCTGACTGTGCATCTTCATCCTGAGGGTAACTGCGACATGATGGCAATATGTCTTTTTCATACTGCACAAATGTCCCATTTCATTATCAGACGATTGACACACCATGAAGCCACGTTCTTCTATCGAAAGGGTTGTAGATTTTTGTAGATGAGATAACGTAAAAGTACATTTAAAACTAATTAACAACATGTTCTCTTTTTCACATACAATCACTTTTAGATTAAAATCACCACTAGTCATATCTTTACATGAACAAAGAAAGGAAATTTGTTAAATGACTATCGTGGTGGTGAAACCTCTGGGAGATATCACTTAACTCTGACTTGTTCCTTTGGCTCTGTGGCGCACGTTAGCATCTGTCAGTCCATTGTTTTGGTTCAGATCAGTCCTACCAACCTTGCCAGCCTAATTTTCGGTGACAAAGTTAGGTTGAATCACTTACACGAGCTGAGAAGCTAACAGCTTATAACGAGACATGTTTCCCTTCAGGTTGAACAATCTTGATAAATACATAGGAAAGGATTTAATCTGTAATACTGCCACGTAGCACAGGTTTAAATGTGAAATTATTGAGCTACTGTGTGTAAAAACTTAACCTTGCTTGAACAACAAGCCAAAATGTGCCCAACAGCTCCAATCGAGTTGAAAGATCAATAGAATATAATAATTAACAGAAGTATATGCCATCTAGACATCGGTACAGCCAGTGTTTGACATGAGGCATCAAGGAAAAAAGCAGAACTAGAAGTAGACAGATGTAGTATTAAATGTGCAATCCCAACCACTGATGTTCCAGAACGTCATTGAATGACTGAATGACAAAGGTATTCTAAATAGCAGCTTGAGTTCCTCGAGGAACTGCTGCCTGTATTTTGACTGATAACCTAATTTCTGGGCCTAACGTTTCAAAGCCTTGTCGGACATGTTCAGTCTGCTTTGCTATTCTCCAAGACAGATCCACGGAGGATACTCGATATCCACCTACAGGAGAAAGACAAGGACTCCACTAATAGATCACTAAACAGCACAAAATCTTTCAACAATCTTCCAGTCAGATTTTAAAACAACAACAAGTCTCACCTTACTTTCCTCTTTACCCCAATAATCATAATTCTCATTTCTAGCTCAAAGAAACCCTCAATTGACCAGATTGCAGACAGGTGATCTCCAAGGATGCTCATAGCAGGTGTTTCTAGACAACTTCTGACTGAGTTGACTGAGGAAGATAGGAGTTTGGACTAAAAATAGGAGAATCAAATCATTTCTAGGAGACAAGCTGAAATTACTCAACAGCAGAAGGGGAAAAAAATCATGATCGCAGCTCAGGGCCGTCAACAACCCAAGATGTCCTTAGAGAGAGGCTCTGGCTTGACAACATGTCAATATCACTTTGAGTGCTTCTCTGCGAACATAGCTCTTTGGGAAATCTCATTTACTTCAGCAGCTTTACACAGACACACACAAAAAAGACAGTGAACATTTGACGAACGCAAGTAAAAAAAAAAAGAGAGGCGAGCAGTTGATCTTTGAGACCGAAGACGATTTTTAAAAACAGAAAAAGAAAAAGGTAAGACAACACTTCTTTGTTGATCACTGTCAATGCGTTTACTGGACCAGACGGTGTTGTCTAACTTTCGGCAGCTAACACCCATCTGTCTGAGATCTTACGTTGACTGGAAAGAAATCGCTCTCCTTGAATTTAGCCCCCAGTTCGTCTTCCTCTTAAATCTGTCACTCACGCACCTCTCAGAAGCTGACAGGATGATTGAATACAAACCCACATTAACAGTGACAACTTCAGCCGCAGTTAAGCAAACCTGAGCAAACAGAGCATTGTGGTAGGCAGGCACAAAACACAGACACGGCTCTCAGTCACTCTGCGGGTATATGGGCAAAACAGAAAAACATGAAATTTAACAAAGACACGAGTTGGAGATGCTTTTATACTCATTCCTCAGATATCAATAGGTTCAAATCTGCACAGCTGTATTTGTAAATAGCGGACAGAACAGTTTGCAATGTGGACAAGGAGCTCCTTTTATTATGAAGAACTGTACAATAGTGAATATGCATATTGTAGCATGTCTTGCAATTTCCATATTTAGCTCCACACCCTTAGGTGTTTCGCTCAGTCTCCAGGGGCGACAGCCGTTCTTGAGCGTGATTTGTCCCAGAGGCTGTTACACCTGCTGAATAAACATGAGGCTAATCCTCCTTCCGCTACACTTGTAAGGGGTCAAAGTTCGTATTTACAAGAACAGCAAATCCACTTACAATCAAAACCTGTTTTGGGAGTATCCCTTCTTACGCACCTACAAGTCAGATTTCCCCATGTATGCATCACATGGCAGAAATCAGGTTATCTGCTTATCCCCCCCCCCACTAATCAGTATTTTTCCATTAAGACATCAGTTGCCATTTTTTTGTCATTATTATTTTTTCCTCAGAATAACTGGACCTTTTATTTCTTTAATCTTTGAGTGCACTTGTCAAAATGTATATCAAATATTTTCCATCAGAGAATATTTTCATTTCCTGTTCTCTGTCATGCTGTGCTCTAAAACACACTTTCCCCCCCATCTACTGAGTATAAGTAACAAAACTGAACAAAAAGAAACTGTTCAGAGTTCATGGACTCTGGATATTGGAACAAATACTGGTTTCATTGGAAAACAAACGCGTAACAGTTTGTGGTCTGATTTGTCTTAAAATGTGCACTTCAGTGTAACAAATGAGTGGCTTTTTTGGTTAGCATCATCAACCCCCACCCCCAAAAAAAAAAAAATCCCACTGACTTATCTAAATAGAATTTGTAACTGTTCGTGTTGAGATGGTAACTAATCAATTTTTTATGCAGAAGTTGAGCGCACAAAACTTTAAGATCTAGGATTTAACATTTGCTGATTAGTTGTGGTTGACATTTAAATAACATTTATTTAAAATGAAAAGAAGCCCAAAAAACCCTACTCGGTAATATTTGGGAAATAATTTCCCCAATTTCCACTAAAAAACAGACTATCAGCAGTAGTGATTAAAGACAAGCAGAACACTAAATATGGCCACTTAATTAGGTATACTTGTTCAGATGCTTGTTAAAATGTTTAACCAGTCACATGGCAGCAACTCGGTGCGCTTAGGTATGTAGACATGGTCAAGATGACCTGCTAAAGTTAAGCCAAGCATCAGAACAGGGCAGAAAGGTGATTTAAATTTTAAATGTGTCATGGCTTTTGGTTCCAGACAGGCTAGTCTGAGTATTTCTTTAACTGTTGTGTTACTGCAAGTTTCCCACAAAACCATCCCTTTGTTGCCTTTGAGACTAACACAGAGTCATCTCAAAATGCACAATCTAGCTTTAGGAGTTGTTACAACTGGGCTAAAGACAACAGGGTTAAAAAGTAAACTTCCCTTTTATTCACGGTCAAAAACCTGCGTTACAAAGAACTGAAACACAGGTAAAAGCCAAATGTGACGGTGTGCATCCATCCTCAACCAGCTGCAATTTACTTTCAAACCAGCTAGTTCTTGATAGAGCAATGATGTTTCTATTTCACTGAGATGGCAAGCCACACATGCTAAGCTCCACACCTCACCACTAGTTTGCTTCACTACTTTAAATATATTTTACCTATTGTGTAATCACACTTTAGAGTGTTTATATGGAGTGCACACATATCAACATTGCAAGGCCAAAATCCTGTTTTATGTTATATAAATACATCTTTCTTTGTTTGAGTTACCTGGGGTTTGACTTCTACTTCCTGGTTGGCAAAGGGCTTGTGGATCTGAAGTACTGCTGACAGCCTCATTGGACTGAACCACATGCTTCATTGCCTGGGCGGGTGTTTGGAGTTAACTGTTTTGTGTTAGTTGCTTATATGGCAGCCGTTATGTTTTCCCCTTGTGTGTCATATGGTTTAGCTAAACCAGTATTTACGTTTCCTCATGTGTCATTTCAGCAGGTCAGTTTGTCTTCTGTTTGTTTGAGGTTTTGTTAGTTGATACTTGAGTTGACGTCTTTTAATGGTCTGCCTATTTAAGTTTTTGGCTTTGTTAATTATCTTTAATATTTTTGGGTCAATAAAATCCCATTTTTTAAATTAAACACCTGTGTCCTCTATGCCTTACTGACATTCATCGAGATGACCATGGTAAAAATCTACAAGCTCTCCTTAAATATTAATTTATAAGAGGTAAATATGAGGTTTTACCAAATGTAAAGTGCAACAGCCCTCCAGTGCTGTAGATGTCTTCAGCTCCACGTTACTGATAGCAGCACATCCACTTATTGGTGCTGATATGATACAAAACAACAGTATTATAGTGCATTTCGTCTTATTCAAAACATGAAATTCTTGTACCCATTTAGAACACCCCTGTCAGAAGAGGACAATAAAGGTTTCTTATCTCTTTAAAAATAAACATTTTATCCTTGAGACCATTAAAAAGACATGTTATGATTCCCTGCTGCAGTTTTGTGTCTAATTGTGAAGCATGCAGCACCAGTACAGTGAGCAACACACTATTAATTGTCATTTTCTTATTGCAAAACTACCTCCTTCCTCCTCTCACCAATTAGGGAATAAAAAGAGAATTCGTCTCTAGACTTTCTCTCAGTATGTGCTCCATCTCCCTACTAAATCATTCAACAGCACTGTGCTTCTCATTAGCCTGCTTAGCAAAACTTCCTCAAAAATCACATAAATCAGCGCCTGGGAATAGAAATTAAACTCCTTCTTGCAAGCTCTTGGGAATTTGCTTTTTACCCCTCCTTTCAAAAAAGGCCGGCGTTCAAGATTTAGAACACGGTAGTCCCGAAAGCGGGCTTAGCTTCACCCTTAAGTATTGCTGTACTGAAATAAAAGCTGAATGGTAGTGTTAAGGCAGTGCTTTACTGTCCTTGTAGTAAGACCGGTATTGGTATTACTTACTTGTTCAACCAACTATGTGCTCTCCTTTGAAAATAAAAAAGAGGTGCAAAATGAATGGCCACCATTATATTCCATGTGTTAGAGGAGAAACACGGCTGTCAATGTAACTGCAGCAACAGTTTCAATCTGACTGCTTCTAAGCCAACCAGCCATTGTCTGTTATCTTAGAAGTAGAGTAGGACAATTAAATGCTCTTTTGGCAATTCTGCCTAAAATAGCCTTTCGTAATGTTTTATTCAGCAGGATTGTTTTATAGTAATGCATTTATGCTCATTTTGGTCTGTTTACATCAATAAAATTATGCATTTGATATTCTGTTAAGTGAATAAGGCAAAAACACAAAACAGACCTTTGGTTACTTCAGCTATGAACTGTTTCTCAGTATATGAACTTACAGTACAATACTACAATACAATAAAGAAAGAAACTGGTAAAAAGA
>NW_005187429.1:4027453-4048752 GCF_000239375.1 Pundamilia nyererei
AGTACACAATCTTTAAACTTTAACGTTTAGATATCAGAATGCAATAAAAAATAATCTGGTCCTCAGCAGGACTTACAACTAGGTAAATACATCCTTAGACGAATAATAAAACATGAAATTTTACACTGTGTTATTAATTATTTAAAGGGAAAATCAGCCAAAATGCAGTGAAAGTGTAGAAAACTTGAAGCGAGCGCTGTTAAAGTCGTCATTATACAACATTAAGAAGGTAAACAACAACAGCCAGGAAGTAAAACTGCAGGAAATGCATGCGAGAGAAAGTAAAAGAAGGGATAAGTAGAAACAAAACACAAGTGAATTTAACCCAGGGCAAAGAGATGCAGGGAGAAGCTGAAGGATCAAATAAACTCTAATACAAATAGAAGCCGAAACTCGAGAACTAAAGAATCAAAACACTAAGAAAATGCTGAAGAAATCCATGAAGATGAATTAAAGTAATAAACAAACCCTCAGCTACACCTCAGACTCTACAGCCTTCAGTTAGCATGTTAAATGTTAAAATGCAAAAGTTTCAACATTATTAGTAGAATTAGAAAAAGATAAACCTGGCAGTACAGCTTAGTTTTGCAGCGTTGCATCTGAGCAAACCCCAAGACTTCTGGAACAATGTCCACAGAGCACCGTGTTTGGAGAAAACAAAACTCAGCAAATTAGCACAAACACCTCAGACGAACTGTCAAACACAGTGGTGGAGGGGTGATGACTAGGCTTGTTTTGCAGCAACGGGATCTGAGCACCTTGCAATTATTATATCAGCTATAAACTCGTCTCATGCAGAATGAATGAAAGAATTAAGAATCAAGGTGTTGTAATGACAAGTAGGAACAAGCAGGACCTTAAGAGAGCTGTGCATGAACAAATGCCTGCAAACCTCAATCAATGGAAGCAATGTTCTGAAGAAGGGTGTTCCTCCACAACAAGCCTTCCACGCTGTTTTTCATCTCATGTTATATTTGCCTAATAAAATCTGGTAAGGATTAGATGTATTTTTGCTTATATTCTGATAAGCAGACTCTTAGAATTCCAAGATGGTATGCTTTCCTTTAACCATGGCTGCATATGTGACCACGGGATGAAGCCAATAATGGGATCAAGCCAACTGTCAGTCTATGTCATCTAATGTTCAGCATGCATTAGTGCTAAATAATAAATATTTGCACCCAACAGATTTCCTCTGCTAAATCAAACAATAAAGGCTGGAAGAAAAAAAGTCTACCCGTAAATGCAGAAAGAGAAGAGAGTGATACGGCATCAGTGTGTCTGCAAATTCAGTTTAACCTATCACCGGCAATCTGATTTTTAAAAAGGGAAAAACGAAGTCTCTTGAGATTTTTTTTTTTTTAGCTTCACTTCATGAGCTCTTGATTTTTTTTTTTGAGTTTGTTTATTTCTCCCTCAGTTGCCACCCGCCTCCCTTCACAGAACGACCATCGTTTAAATGCAAGCCAACATCTGACGTTGTTTGGGCTCGGTGTGTTTATGGAGGGTGATGGCTAGCCGCTGAGATGCAGGACTCACTTGGGACTGGACCAGTCAAATCTCGTCAGGCCCTGGATGACTAGATGAAACAGCTGTTCGAGGCCCATCCGCACAGGTTTGCGTTCAAAAGCAGCATGGCATGAGGTCTGGGAGATGCAACTGCCCATGGGTCCATTTATAAAATAAAATAAAAAAATATATATATATATAAAAGAGAGGGGCTAACAGAGAGCTGTGAGGAATGGAAAAGGAAAAAAAATTATTTATTTAGTATGTTTACTGTTTATTTTTTCCTGGAGAGCAAATGAATTTTTTAAACAAAAAAAAATCCCCAATGTGGATTATTTACCATCAACACTGATCACCTGTGAAAGAGGCAGACTTTGATATATTTCACCTTTATGATGATGTCGAAGCTTTCTCTGGTGCTCGCTATTTAGCAAATGGTTTTCTCATCAAAGAGTCAGAGAAGAGGTTGGGTTTCGAGGTGGTAATTGAGGCTCCTCTGATGATTACAGAGTGAATAACTCAATCAGGTTTAATTAGGCCTCACCGAGGAATGTGACTACTAAAGGCGTAATTGTATAGCTTTGACTTATATTTTGAATTCTGTGATTTAACATGTATTGCGGTCCAAAACTGCAAAGCTTTAGCAGGTCACCATTTTGCCAGTTTCAGCAACAACTGTCACTGGCCTGTTCTTGTTTTGAGCTGTAGCAAATTAATTTAATCATTTAACAGGGCACTGTCTATACTGATATCGCTCATCCAACAGTGCTTAAGAACGTGGACCGGTTCTTTGTGTGCTTTGATTAGAAGTAGGTTAGTTGTTTTGAGCCTTTTTATAATAGGATATAATATCACAGCATCTCGAGCTTTGCAGAGTCAACAACAGACAAAGCACAGCCGACAGCATCCAGTCTTTGGTTTGTAATCAATAACAACTATAGGATCCTTACTTAATGTTGCCATCAGGCTGTCAATGACATTGCCCGCCCCCCCGCACAGTGAGTCCCAACTTCCGAAATTCGTGTACTTCAGGTTATTTAACCTCCATTCATCTGATAAGCACCACCATGAGGAGCTATAGTAGAGTAAAAGTAGTAGAGACAAGTAAGTCAAAGCGGCTGGGGAACTCATTTAGAGAGCTTTGAACTTTATGTTTAAAAAATTATTGACATTTTGGACGAGTGTATTATTTTAGACTTAATTTTCTATAATGAGATATCAATATTTTTTCTACCACGTTACATTTGCAAAGGCTGAGCATGATGATTGTTTTGATCAGTTTTGAGATCATGATTATTTATTGCATTGATAGAAGCAAAATATGGTTTTTCACTGCATTGCATGTGCATGCATGAAAGATGTGACCTTGTAACAAAATACTCCATAGCTGTGAGATCCCGCTATAATTTGTGTCATTTTGCATACACAGTGCAGGTATTGGCACCTTGGAAAAATAACTGTGTGAAGGATGTTTGTCCAGTATGCTGAGCTTTTCCGGGGTCTTCACTACACACTGTGTTTATTGGATAGTTGTCTTTGGCCAAATGCAACTGTGTTGGTGATTACGGTGTGTGTGCGTTTGAGGGACACACTGACGCACTGTACAGGCTGATTTTTAAGTTGATATTTGATAATTCACATGAGGAACCATTGCATTATTTTCTTAGTTTTCATTACACTTCCATTTGTGATGTGTTTCCTGGTGGTTGAACGAGTTAGTGAAGATGCTCTGCATTGTAGACACAATTGTGTTTGACTCTATTTCAAAACAACAGATGATGATCGACTTCTATTAACAAGCTCTTCACCTTCTGCAGTGTCAGACATTTGATTTTTAACACAGTGTTACTGATCCAGACTACATCCAGCAAACTTAAACCTGCATGGCAGGGACCGCTGTGATTAGTGCATACAGAAGCGGTGATTTTAGGAGCCCTTCATTTGCTTTTGTTTTGTGTTTTATTGGCTAACATGCATTTTCAATATCAGTTGATCACATTAATTTAATTGCGGGAAGGCAAAAGTTATGAATGAGATTGAAATTCAATTAATACCACATACTGTGTAGTGTGCTCACCTTAATCCTTATATCATTCATTTGAGATTCCTAAAACTCCTGCTATCCCAAGCCTCGTGTAAGTATATGAAACAAAAGAGGAAAACCTTTTATCTCTTGTGATGAAAAGCAGACTTCTACTTTATGCAGTATCGGCTCTTCATTTAATCAACTTGCAATTAACACCTTTTCTTCACATTAAAGTTTTTGGTTGTCCTCATCACAACTTTTTTCTCTCCTTCACAGCCTCACTAACACCGTCAGATGTAGACTATTTAAATTGCAGAAGACTAGCAGAGGTCCCTCATGAGGACACTGGAATAACAATAAGTGTCCACCATTAAGAGACTTAATAAATATATATTTAAATATATATATATATATAAATAAAATGGCACTGATGCAAATGAGGGTTACGATGAGACTACTTTGAGGCGACTTTGTGATGCAGCAGCTATTCATCACTGCGACTCAAGACGCACTCTTTGCTGTCCTTAGCTTTATCTAATGAAGCCCTAATATGCAAATGAGACTGCCCTTTTTGCTTGATTTCTTTCTCTGCTGTGTTCATAGCTGAATGTGAGAAAGTGGGCGTTTCAATAGACAGAAATGTTACAGCGTACGCACTATAAATTCACAGGATAATGTATGTATGGAGGACACAATGTATATTAAGAATCACATTTACTTTTGCTGATAGCTCTGCATGCATTTGCACACAACACAGTCCTGCGACACCCGCTGAGCTGTGACTGTTCTTTCTTGTAGTAGTAGTGCTCTGAAGCTTTTCCCAAAGACCCCACTATGAAAAACATTTTGTGTCACTTTTAAATCCTGGGTTGAGTTCGACATACTGACAGAGGAGAACTGACAGCAATCAAGAACAGACAAATACTAATACTGTTGAGTCGCATCCATGCAACAAGCAACCGGCATGATTTAAATAAATCAATGAAAATCAATATATCAAATAAAATTTAAGGACTGGTTGGAGTCATTAGAAGGCAACTAATTTCAAACCTTTTGTAAAGCACAGCATCATTGTTGAAATATTAGGATGAAAGGTGCTGTGACCCACAGCGGTAACATACAGATGGATGGTCATGACATGCTAGTCCACAGTACAGCAAACCAACAAAAGACAAAACATGCTCATCAACACAAGCCAGACAACAATGAATGCAATCTCTTTACAATTTTATTGTTATACCTGAAGACACAATAAACATAATAACAATTAAGAAAAAATGCAATTAGTTACAGTTGCTACCAGACTATGTATTTTTGTAAACACGACAGCAAACATTCTGTAAAACTTAGCGCATTCTTTGCTTATGATCAGACTAAATATTAGGAAAAAAACACCATCTAATATGAAAAAGAAGACACAAGAATTTTTTTTGAAAACTTACTTTAACCTCCTAGGACCTGGCGTCCACAGGACATCACGTTTTGGGTTGTCTAGACCAAAATACTAAATTTTGCTCTAGAGGGCCTGATATCTACTTACGGGGACATTATACTGCCACTGTTCTATCAAAATTTAAAGAGAATGTCCTCACATGTGGATCTCAGTTTTCTCAGGAACAAAATCAGGTAAACAAAAAAACCCAAATCAGGTGATTCTTTGTTTTTACATTTATCAGGTCCCAATCAGCCCAAATAGCAAAGAGAAATTGAAAATACATGCCATGAAAGACTTTGAGTCTTAGGAGGTTAAAAGCCTAATGCAACTATTTTCATACATTCAAAAACACTTGAATACGAAACAAAAAAAAAAATCTATTGGCCTTAATGAAACAGCAAAAAATGCATTAAATAAATAAATATGAATAGATACTAAAACTTACTAGTGGATTAGCCATCGTTTGCTGCAGCATCAAACCAACAGTGCTGTCTTCGCCTCTTACAGTTCACACACAACTTCACAGTCCCTCCCCTCACTGACAGCTGAAGTTTAACGCTGAACAATATTTTTGAGGAATTTCAAAAGGTAAGTAAAGCTCTTCTTTCAGCAAAACTTAAGTATTAATATTAAATTGCCACAGGTTAATGTTAGCCATTTAACTATTAGCAACTGCCCAATATAAACATTAGCCATCTGTTAAGTTATCATTGAGGTATGGCTAATAAAACAACCATCTCATTAATAAGAGATATAAGCAGCAAACATTATCAGTTATTTGTGTGTAAAAAGTGCTAAAGTGATAGAACTGTGCATTGTAAATATTAGTCGTAATACCTTATTATACATTGAAAAATAACATCATCATGCATTTTTAAATGGATCGTATAGTCAATTTGTTTAAATGAGGATAAGCACAATATTTTATAGAAACTGTTAATGATCCTTCACAGGTATGACACATAGTGCTGGGACCGTATTCATCATATCACTGGACATAATGAGCAAGGGTGTTTCTTACTTACTTAGAAATGGAGGAACACTGCACACTCATACTTAGTCACTAAATGTCAAATGGACCGGTAGTGCTTTCCTACTCAGTGTGAGCACTCCAAGTGTTACACCCCTGAAGGGGAGAAATAATCACAAAAGTGGTGAGTTGGTGTTTCAACACTGAGAATTTTTACAGGAATTAAATATTTTTAAAAATATACACAATCTGCAATTAACTCTGTGCAATTCGTTTATGTTTGCACACATGAAAATACACAAAACGGCAGCAGGACTCCACTATGGCACTACCATAGACAACTGGCTGCACTTTGCTCACACACACACACACACGCGCGACCACACACACTGCAAAGCTTTCCAGCTTATGCACATTATTTTAACACGCAGAATAGTATTAACATCCCCTTTTTTTCCCTACAACACTTCTTAGTGACATCAAACACTGTAACACCTGAAGGGGGGAAATGATCACAAAAGTGACGAGCTGGTGTTTCCTCACTGAGAACTTTTATTTAAATGAGGATAATACCAAGATCTCCCCCAGGTAAGCGGGTGGAGATAAAAGCAGTCGATCTCAGGTGACCCAGTTCATACCACTTTGTAGATCCCTGATGTTACTTTCTTTTTTCTTTTTCTTTTTTAAAATAAAGAATAATATAAACAAATCAGTTGTTGTCTTTTAAGGTTCAACCCTCTTATTTTGAAATAATGACATCTTATAAAATACATCTCATACATACGTGTGATCTCTTTAAATAAATCACAGAATCTCAATACTACAAACCACAAGTTTCCTTTTAAAAATTAGCTTTTTTTTCTATACCTAATCACTTTTAACCTAACATTTACACAATCCCACTGTAACTTGGGGTTTAGTATTTTCCCCAAGAATGTGACATACAGGCTGAAGGAGCCAGCAGTTCAACCACTTTCTGATTAGAAGACAACCCACTTAATTCCTGAGCTACAGCCACCCCTGGCACACCAGCTTAGCATAGCATAGACTCCAATCTATAGTTTACAACATAAATATCTTTTTTTTTAGGAAAATGTCAAAGTAGACATTGAGACTGTTAATGCATCCAAAAAAAAGTGTTTACTGAGGTCATCATCCAAGTCAGTGGGTTGTTAACCCTGACTAAACAAGTAGCCCCCTAATGGCCATTGGAAAGAGTACAGATTTAAGTCACTTCCACACTAGCTTCACTATACAGTCTATGCTATGCTGACCTGATCACTCAGTGAAAACAAACCTTCGTCTTAGATTTATTACTTCCGAGTTAAACATCAATAAATTCTTAGTAATTCTTGCAAAGTCAGCACTGGAGAAAAAAGAACAGCAGCGAGGGGGAGATGAGCATTCGGCTGTGGAGTGTCTTCATAGCGTTATATAATTTTTAACACAAAGGGCAAATAAGTAAAAGCTCTGTAATGAAGAGGGAGCTGAACAGTCGGATAACATATTGCCAGACAGCAGCCATTAGCTGGAGAGCAGCAAAAGCACATCAGGGGAAAACTCAGAAAGATAGAGCGGCAACAAAGAAAGACAAGGGGAAGAGAGAGTGAGGGGTTGGAGGCAGAAATGTGAAAGGAGCGAGGCAACGAGAGCAGAGTGGAGTGTGGAGACTGATTGCCGTTGATCTTCACAATAAGCAGGGCCGACAAGCGGCAAGCACGCCTCTGCTCCGACACTAATTGCCCGTGAAAGGTGACCCGCGGTGAGGCGGAGGCGCTCAGCTCCGATCGTCCTCGCCGCGCGACGTCCGCCCTGATCGCACGCGACACCAGACAGCCGAGCCGTCACACCGGCCACCAGCCCCACCAGCTCAGCAGCCGGAACCCATCCAGAGACGGAGAGAGACAGACAGAGGGGGTGAAAGAGAGCGGGAGTGAGGAGGATGGAGGATTGAGAGAGTAAGGGGAAATGGAAACAGGACAAGGGTCAGGAAGAATAAACCCTGATGGAGTGAGAAATAAAGGGGGTGAGAGCAGGATGTAAAGGAGGAAAAGAGGATCTGACAAGGGGGGAACACCAGTTAGCCAAAAAGGAGAAACGAAATGGATCATCATTGTGATCACTATAAATTCAGTGTCTGTGAAGGATAGTCAAAGAACAAGAGGGTTAACAAAGGCTACCATCCCCCAAATTTGATATATACTGTATCAAAGAAGCAGATGCATTGTAACTTAAGTATAATTCTGAGTGCATGTGTGAATGAACGAAAAAAAAAAAGTAATATATCAGTCGAGGTTTCTGGAGTGTTAAAATCTCTGATATTGTGTTTTATATGTTTATAAAAATGGGCTTAAAACAACTGGTAACATTTTCCCCCTTTATCAGTTAATCTTCCAGTCACTTTCTTTCAGTCAGATTAATTGATTCATAAATTTCCTTCTTAAAATGTCAGATAATAATGAAGAAATGTTTCATGTGATTTTCCTGAAGCCAAAAGATGTGTCTGCCAATAGTGTGGAAACAGCAAATGAATTTCAGTTTTAGGGGGGAAAAAACAGGATAAGAAAAAAAAGAATGAAAAATCAAGTTTTCCGAATTTGGAAACAATGCCTGTCTCTTTGCTTTGTACATTTGTTCATATTATCAAATAAACAAGTGCAAAGAGGAGGTAAATCCAATCAAAGTCTAATCCAGTCAAGAAAAAGAGAGAAATCAAGTAGGTCGAAGATCTACTTGGGTGGCAGGCAGGGTGGTGACAGGGCCACAGACAACCTAAAAGTCAGGAGAAGATGGAAAACGCAGGAAAACAGCATAATGGTTACAGATCATTGATGAAGGGGTTATTGCCACAGGATATAAGAGGGAAAAGGAGGCTGTACTGTGAGTACTGAGAGAATAAAATGGCTGGTTGGAGTTTTGCCACACATGACAGCTCTCCAATAAGCGGACTGTGTGAGAAGCTGCAGGCCCTCCTCCTCCGCTACTTCAACACTCCGTCTTCTATCCAGGACACACAATCAGATGCTGCCCTGATTTCTTCTGCTATAGTTTGCTTTAGTTGAATTCATTTACTAGGTTTCCAGCTCTTGTGTAGAAAATCCTAGTCCAAACATGGAAGTTACTGAACTGGGAGTAATTGGGGAAAATATACTTTTTCCTCCCATCCTCACAGCAGATATCTTGACTTTAAAGAAAAATCACAATGAAAGTAAATTTGCTTAGTGTCCCAGAAAAGCGTGTCATATCAGGACCCTGGAATGAGTTAATGTAAAGTGTTTTAAAGTGTCCCCCTGAAAATAATTGTGCATGTAACTTAATCGTGCGATTCCTCTTAAATGCACTTTTCACCTGAAGATAAAGAATATTTGATAAATGCATTTTATTGTAAATGCATTTCTGTAACAACTAGTTGGAAACTTACAGAAGCTATTTTATTATTGATTTTCTCTCTTTCTCCTTGGTCTTAAGAGGTTAGGAGAGGATAAAGAAGAGACACAAGCCTGGATCTTTTTACACAGTGGAGCCAGACAGTTGGAGCCCAGTGTGGGGGAAGAGTGCGGGCAGGCTACAGACTATTTTCCCAGCACAGACACGGAGGTATTGGAACGCAGTGGCCATTAATAACAACTCAGTTGTCATCTGCACAGTCATTGACCCCCCAGACTGGTCAATATGTGTGGAGTGAGTAAGAAAGAGTGTGTTCTCATACTTATGTCTATACATATATGTGTATTTGTAAAACTGTGTTGCCAGCCCATGTACGTCATTATCAGACAATACGTATAACAAGGGCATAAAGGGGAGTAAATATATATTTTATTGTTACTATGTATCAAGTGTGTCTTAATCTTAACTTTCAAATTGTGTAGATTAATTTAGTTTGTGGTTAGCACCACCCTTTGGTAGTCAACTGCATTGTGTTTTGGCAACTCTGGCACTTGTGGTTCGTGTTAATTAACCTTCTTGCGTGAACACTGCATGAATTATAAAATAATTTCAGGTGTTGGTGGAAACATTCATGTAACGATATGCGGCAGCAGGTCAAACATCTTAAACAGGAATAATTATGTACTGATGAGGCACAATAAAAATATTCATCGCTGATTTGATTGCATTAAACATTAAGTTAATATTAAGGTAAGAGTACCGACTCCGTTCCTCAAGGAAAGGATGGAGGAGAGGGAAAAAAATACACTTTATTCAGAGAATTGTCAAGACGTATTACACTTGTAATGAATCCTCAGACACCATAGATGGGTATCAGATAAAATATTTGAGGCAGGGGAAATAAAAGAGACAGCTGAGGCAGTCTAAGACTGAAAGTCGTCAGAGAGGATTAGCTAAGCGAATAAAGTGAAGTGACCAAAATAACGGCACTGGTAGGGGGAAAAAATCATCTATCCCAGTTATTCTCTCTATTGGATAAATGTGCCTTTTGTGTAACAGTAATCATCATACTTTCATGCTGTCACTTTCTATCTAATTGCTTGCCTCGGAAACATGCTTTCTTGCAACACAGCAGCACTGTCCTATACTGAGAACACACTGAAAAGACAGACACACACCAATTAAAGAGACTGCAGTGTTAGTTTTAGTCACAGGTCCCAGGAGAAACTGACAAGTTAATTCTTTGCAATCGACTCATTTATCAAGAAATCAACATTATAAAACCGTGCACGTGAATATTAACAATTACGCTCGTTAAAGTCAGGTGAAGACGATGAGGTGGCAACAAAGTGCTCCAACAAGATGTTCAGTTGTTGTCTGCCAAAGACTGGACGTTGGTGTGTACTGCTAGCTGTGAGGAGTGCAAATCTGGGTTTGATTTCTCTTTTGCAAGGCAGCTTCATTCACAGCTATATGACAAAATTATTATTCTATAATCAAACTTAAGGCTGACATCAGGTCATGTTTTATTTTTATTTGTTAAAGACCTCAAAAAATGAATTAAACAAATGCTGCTAATTTATTTATCCGTTTTTTCATTATTGGGTATTTGAATGTTTGAAGAGCGTCCTGGTTGTAAGACCTTTCACTGATTTTGTAATGAATACTAATATCAGTTACTAATTGATGTTTTAGAAATAGCAATCTTACATTAGTGGCTGGAAATGATACAAAGAGCAATTTCAATGTCTTATATTTGATTTGTTACACAAGTCTCTTTTTTCATCTTCTACATTTTGGATAAAATATTGTTTTTCAACTTAACACTCGAATCTGATCTTCTAAGCAAAATATTACACCAAATTTTCTGTGTTTCAAGAGTTTCTAAAAGTTTATATTTTTGCTTAAAAAGAACTTTATCCACATTTGCGCAGTGATAAAAATGCTTGAAAAGATTTTTCCTTTTTCAAAATAACGATCTTACATATTTACATGGATGAATGAACTTGTGACTGAAACTTGTTTACTTCCTTCAACTGTGAATTCATCGAGCCGCAGCTTTGATAGAGGGACTATTAACCTGAGTGTCAAATTTCAGAAAAGAATCTGTGGCTAGAAATGATAATCAAGTTTCTTAAGTTCTCTAGAATTGCTACATTTCTACAAGATATCCAAGGGACTTTCTAATTAAGAACTTACCGCTTAGGCACATTTTTTTTTAAAGCTGTTAAAAAAAAGTTCCTTAACTTCCCCCGGTCCTGTACACTTTGTAGTGCTGAAGCACTAACTCTCAAAGTCAAGGAGCTTTGCTAGTTTTCCCCTGGAGACCATCTCAGAGAGTTCCCTTTATACATTTCTGCAAGACTACTGAGAGTAGCGAGTGATAACGTGGTTTACGATGCTAACACCTCACCATTAACATGTGGCCAGTCCTAGCGCCCTCTCATCAGCGCCCCAAGGGTTTCTTCCTCTGAAATGCTCTTTTAGCAGCTCCCTGACAGGCGAGCGCTTGGCTTTCTACTTAATTAAAGGGAAAAACATGGCCTTAACTGGTGCATGGTCGCGCCCAGCCTGCATAATGGGACGTAATTAACTTCCCCTCATCGTTACTTCACTTCAAAGGGTCGGTTTTGAGTCAGCCATGCAGACACACACACACGGACGCACACACATGCATATAAGATGTGTATTTATTACTGCTTCTGCACACAGATAGGCCCAGAGAAACAGATCCCTATAAGTCTCCTTGGGGAGTTACGTACAAGAGCCTGAACCGTCGGACAGATCCTGGAAAAAAAACCCTGCTTCTGCTAACTTATGAGCATGAGTGTTGTGTTGCTTCAGCTTCACTAATGTACTCAACCACCCCTCTCCTTCCATATGACAAAGATGTATCAGTCCTAACAGAGGGAAACTATTAATGTACTGCTTTTGAGCTATAAATCCTAGTTCTTTAGTCTAAGGGTGAACTGTAGAGCCTGATGGATATAAAATGTTTAGTACTCAAAGGTTTTTTACTTCGGGCTACAGCATAGGATTAAGCTTTTATTAGGACCAACTTATTTATTGACTTATTTTGTGAAATGTCAGCAAATTAGGGAAAAATGGATTGATATTTGATTTGTTGTTTTGTCATTTTAAAAACAGCTTTCTTCTTGTTATTATATAATTTTGTCTTTTGTGACCTCCTCCAAAGCTAGAAAACTATCCACCATACGAACCAACGCACACACGCACACACGCACACACATACACCAGCGCCTCCTTTTCTTCTTGCAGTGCAATACAAGGAGGAAAAAACCCCTGAATGCTGACGTGTGCCACATGTATTTGGCTCCTACTGACACTGAGGTGAGTCCAGTTTTCAGACTCCCCCCCCCCCTCCTCAACCAAACCAAGTTACCGTGAATTTCCCAGCTGTGAGTGAACAAGCGGCGACAAGCCTTGGCCAAATCGGACTGATGGCTCGGCTCTGTTTGCCTTTTGCTGTTATTTATTCATGTGTTTATTCTTCCTGTCGTTATCCCCTCCGATCCAGCGTCCCTCCATCCTTTCCTGTCCCTCTTCCCGCAGGCCAACGAGGAAACAATGTCTTGTTACATCAGGTGTGATATGCACCCACCATATCCTCAGTATGTGTGTTTGTGTGTGTTTCCAATAGAAAAGAATACTAATTATATTAAGATAAATATAATTTGTTGTCTGATTAGAATTTAAAATAATACCAAAATCTGTAAAATTATAGTAAATTTGTAAAATAGGCATTACAATTGTTGGACATAATTAATTTAGCTAATATTTACTCTTTAAACAATCTGTGTGTTCATTGTGACATATCGTAGGCTGAAATGAGCAGGATGGCTAGTGGTGATGATGGTCAAATGGTTACTGGCACTTGGGAGGGGGCAGCACAAGCATGCGACAAAAAGGTCTGGCCATGAGTCGTGCTTTTCTAGTGGTGGACAGCTCTCTTACACTAGTATAATCCTTGAACCACACTCACAAAGTAACCCCTTCACATCATGAGCAGGCTGCTGTGCTGCAGTTGGTTTTTCCCTGGATGTGCTCCACAGTTACTCTGAATTTACATGTGTGCTAATTAGACTGGAAGAAATGATTGGCTGCTCACAACATCGCAGTAAAGAGGGCCCAGATGCATACACACACACACACACACACGCTCGCCTGCACATACGGACACATATAGGCGCCTGCATAGTCAAAACCTTGCTGGACAGTAATGCATTAGAGCGCGCCCCATCACACTGTGTCAAGAGCCACACCTCGGCTGAGTTTGGGCTCTGTCACATGTGATTTACTCGCCGTGAGACGACCTCACACCCCTCCCTTCTTAGTGTTCAAATCTATCTCCCTCCAAGCCCTCCGCGTGCATACGTTTGTGTATATGTTACTACCAGATTGGAAATTCTCACAACAACACAGCACATGTTGTTGTGAGAATTCACTTTTTCTTACTAATGTACGGCAGGGAAGTCGATATGTAAATGACACACATTCTGCTCACATGCACGATCGTGTGTACATGCATCATGGTGGTTAGCACTGAAACCCCCAAAGAGCTTCTCCATAATAGCCCTAAATCAGCCTTGTAATAATAACACCTCACTCTGTGTTATTCCTCCTTCAAGCCTATGTGCTTAGCCCCCCAAGCTTCTGCCAAATAGCCCCTTTTGATGTTTCCACTGCTGGCAGGACACAGTGGGCCCTCTGCTATGAGCTTCACATAGTCATACAGTGTGTGTGTGTGTGGGGGGGGGGGCATATAGAGAGTAAGAGGCAATTATATGCATAAAGCTGTAAGGTTTATCAGATATACAGAGAAAATCCAATTTCTTTTCAAGTGGGTTTTTGCTTTCCCCTGAAATTATCTCAGCATCTAAACAGATCTAAAGAGTAAACCTTTCTTTTTACCGGGTAAATATATAGTAAATTATAGTACACTGGGTAATAATAACCAAAGTTTATATTGGTAACAGTGCAAGTTAAAAAATTAAGATTTAAGAAGAAAGCACTTTCCAATAAATCACTTTCTTATAAAGCCAGCATCTGTAGCTACACCCTTTTATGATTTATTAAGTTTACTTCAGAATCTCTGGAATTCCTTTTAAGATGAAAAAATGGCATCACTATCTCTTAACAACCTCAGCAGGGGACACTGCCCTCTAGTGTCACTGTAAATGTTCTCAACTACATGGTACGTTCTTGAAGATTTTTTTAAAAAACACACCTTTTACCACAAGCACTAAATAGCTGTTAAAGTAAACTGTGATGTCAGTGCAGTGCCAGCACCATCCCAGCCTTGTAGAGTTTGGTTGCTTCCTTAAATGCTCTTTGAAAGCTGAAACACACAACCCATTCAGCTAGTTCATCCAACTGCGATAAATTAAGGCAATGACAGCCTGCTAACTGGTAAAAGTGCTCACCTGCTGGGCATATTCTGGACGTGATATCAACTGATGATGGCCTTTTAACAGGCTTATTAATATCTGAAAACAGGTAAGTAAGTTGAAACCATGCTTTTTTAAAATTTTTGCATTTACATTTTGATTTAACTGTAGTATAAATCAGTAGTATAAAATAAAATAATCAGTAGTACAGTAGTATAAAAGAGAGTTTTTCTTCCCACTGTCGCAAAGTGCATTTTTATTGGGGGTCATCGGATTGGTAGATTCTCTGTGTATTATTACAATAATAATACAACTTGTAGTGACTGTTGTGATTTGGCATTATATAATTAAACTGAACTGAATTCAATTGAAGGTGAGCATAGGTACAGTGATATTATCCACAGATTTCCAAAGGCTCCACGTGAATGTTTTCACTGTTGCCATCTTGGCAAAAAACAAAACAAAACAGTGACTGTAAAACTGGAGACTGAAAGTCTTTTTGAAACCACAGCTATTTAGCTTTTTAGTCACTTATTGTTTTCATTTTTCTGATCTCAAAGCTACATCCCTCTTTTATGCTGATATGTTACCCAAAAGAAGCAAATCCATTCGTACACCAGCTAGCTGGCAAGCTAACATTGCTAATGTTAGCCAGATAAAGCTAGGTAAGAATTAGCATCCAAGCTATAGCATCTCATGAACTCAACCCTTCTTGGGTTGTTTCTGAGCCAGCTTGTTAAAATTAGCTATTGTAAATATTACTTAGTTTAACTAAATTATATGCCGCTTTAAAGTTGGTGAAGCAACACTGACATAATGAGTTAATATTCACACCAATAGAGATAGGGTTTTTGTACCCATGGGGTGAACAGCCTGCAGAACATAAAGGGTGTTGATTTGTGTTGATTTGATATGCTAGTATTTCAACTTCAAAGGCATTAGTGTTACACTCAAACAAAAAGCTTCTGTCGTCTTCAGTGTTTTGTTTTTTTCCACAGCCAATCTGAATGTCATTGAGCAGTGTTTTTCAGCTGGTGAGCTGAGACCCTAAAAGTGGGTCATGAGTTCTGCCAGAGCCTCACTTAGAGGAATGTTATTCACTGGACCGTCAATTCAGAGACAAGGTCAAATTGGATTACTCAGTTCAGAACCTCTGTGTTCTTTATTATTAGTCTCACACCAGTGCAGAACACTGTCTGCTTCTATTCGGCCTCAGCGTTTTAATCTAAAAACATTACACAAGGTCAGTTGTTCACAAGTCCTTTCGATGTGTATGTGTGTGAAACACAGGGACCCACATCTAGTAACAACGGCTCGAACAACTCCATGCAGCACAATTTAAATATTGCTGAGACACCACTACTTGATTTAGTGAGACAAGAAGGAAAAGTCCTCCAGCGCTGTGTCGAATCTTTTGCTCTCGTCCCTCCTGGCTTTCATTTTGCCACACATTCCTTTCTTTTCCTGTTTTCCCATTTTATTTATTTTTACATATGAAGATCAGAAACACATCAATTTGTGTGCTAACCAGAAAAAAAAAATTCTATTCAAAATCCTGTTAAATATTTTGATGATTTATGTAGGTGCTAAAGCATTTGTTCACCTATATTTTAAATGTTTATGTACATTTCTTGCATTGTGTATTTTAAACTATCTGTGCTGCAAGTGTTTCTGTTGACAATCCACTACATTTCTGAGATATATCTTTAATTCTTTTCGGTCTTTTTGTAAGACATTAAAAGCAATAAAACATATTTCCATCAAGATGTATGGATTGCATTATTATTATGTTATGATTGACTTTAAGGATTATATCATGTCTTACAAGATGGTCTGCAAATGACAACTGAAAGCAATTATTTGTTCAGTCATTTAAAGAGCCCAGGACTAATGCGCAAAAATACTGAAGAATAAGTCATTATAAAGTCATTTTTGTAGCAAAATAAACACTGCTGGGTACATTTGTTGATAGGAAATGTTTGATTTTTAGGGGGATTAAAACAAATCTGAATTCTTGAATTCTTTGTGGGCTTAATGGAAAAGAAGAGAATGCTTAAAGAAATTGACTATGTGCTGTTTTTTATTTCTATTTTTTACTTTTTTGCAGCAATGCAGTGATTTATTGGCCCACCATTGGTATTTTCCCTTACTTTTGCACTCGTTAGAGCTGAGACCGTAAATATAATGAAATATTTATACATAACCACACAGTACAACTGCGACTGTTACTGTATATACTCCATGAAAAGGCAATTTATATGTAATGACATTTTCAAGTAAAAAAAAACAAAGAAAAATCTTTCATACTGGCAAAAATCTGGAGGTTAAAACAGCAGAAAAAGAGAGAGACAGGGAGAGAAGTTGTAATCACAAATAATGTTTCTCTTTTAATCAGATCAGACCTTAAAGGAAGTGCAAGACAGTGCGGCAGAAAAAGAAGAACATGAGCAGTAACACATTTCAAATGGAAGAAAAACTGTTTTCAATTTGCCCAACCCCACCACCCCCACCCCTAAAAGGTTCTGAGGTATCTATCATCCCTCCAGAAAAAAAAAAGGAAATCATCCAATTTACTAAAAGAGGGACGAGCGAGTGAAGAATTTGAAGCCCCAATTACAAGTAATTACCACTTTTCGCTCTCAACATGGTGAAATGATTTGATGCCTTTCAGAAGGTAGTCTGGTTTAGCTCAACACAGACGTCTCCTCCTGCATTGTGTTAGTCTTTGGCAGTGGTTAATACGATCATTTGGTAGAGATAAAAGAAGGGGCGTTTAAAAATGATGGCGCTGGAGTCGGATCTGCTGGCTATAAATTACACTAGGTGGTACTGAGATGAAGCAAAGGTACGTGCCATGGCAGCCTTTCGCTGTGACCAAGACTAGAAATAATAAAATGAATGCACATCTGATGTGCTCATAAGGCGGTAAGCTGCGTGGGTGTGTCAAAACTTTAGTCGGTGTCAGTGCTTTGCAGCAGGCTTTGCAGAAGAGGAAAGATGTCCACTAGGTCATCCTTTTTCACCCATTCACACACCGGTTTAGATTAGACTGCAAGTTTGGGGAATTACACGAGTAATATTCTCCTAATATGGAGTCGTTAAGTATGAGATCTTTATGCCTGATGTCACTGCTAATGAGTAAAATCATTCAGTGTAGTGTCAGGCAGAAATGGCCTCTATTAATACTTTAAAGTACCAATATTTAGTGACATCACACATCGCTACATTATTTTTTTTCTCTAGAGAAAAAAAAATTATATCCACCCACCCACCCATCAATCCATTCATTAAATACATTTACATAGGCCTGCCCACCTTAACATTTAACTTGTCAATAGTACTTGGCAACAGTATTGTCAATTTTGTCCCAAAAGTATGTGTCCATGTGGTTAAAAACCACATGGACACAATATCATATATCATACATCACATATGTAATCTCTCATATGCTGGAGACTAACAATTATATATACTCACACAATACAAAAGAAAAACAGGCAACAAAAACAGAGACAAAAGAGCATTTCTTCACCTGTGGAGAGACTATAAAATGAAAAGCAAACTTGTTTGGAGGGTGATATGACCCCTCTTACACCTCAAATCACAGCAAAAGCCTCTGGAGACAAGAAGAGAACGTCTGTCTATCTCAGAAAGCCTGGTCCTCTTAGGAAGCTGCAACACACACACACACACACACACACACACACACACACACACACACACACACACACACACACACACACACACACGCAGAGGCTGGTGTATGTGATAGAGGCACTGCATTTACACACACTCTAACCAACACCTCCTGCCTGTATTGCATCTCAACATCGACGTAAGGCAAATACAGTTCCAATCCACCTGGTCGTTTGATGCCTCAAACACTCACACATGACAATGCATTGATTTCCCCCCCCCTCCCTTTCTCCTAGCTCTGCTGGGCGTGCAGACAGAGCAGTGTGGAGAAATCCATTAAGCCGACACTTCTCGTTTCCATTGACTGACAGGCCTTGACGGGCTCGGGCTTTTGGCCCACCCACTTGACTGGCAGCTCGACAGTTAAACAAGCCCTCCAGTTGCTATAATAGTTTAAAACACTTTCAATTACCCGAGTCAAACAAATCCAGCAGACGAGCGCTCGGGTGCCTCCCTATAAGCAATCCCACACCCCAGCAGGTCCTTCTCCAGCTATCCTTTTGCTTTATCTGGATGCTACGATGAAGGGGTTTGTTTTAGGACAAAGAATCCAGGAAGTCAGTGAGGGGAAATTGGAGGGTACAAACTGCAAGCTACCTCGAAGGAAGCGATGATTTTAAGGTTTCAAAAGTCTTCACTTCCTGCTCTTGTAGATGCACCCCTACATAAGCCCAACCCTTGGACCATATAGCATGTCTATATATGCGCATGTGACTGCAAGATTTATAACAAATCTCATTAAACATTAAGTAAATCAGTTCTGACCAACCTTTGGACTTCTTCTGTGCAAATCACACAATAAGTGGGGGGTAGGAACTTTCCACAAATCAATGAAATCTCACAGTAATAAGCCAGACTCATAAATCACTTGTTAACAAGCACTTCACAGCAGCTCAGCAGCATCATCAGCTCACTCTCAGGTTGAAATGCTCCTTACAGCATGCACAACCATAATTGCCAGAGAAATTTGAAGAATGTATTTAATTAATTATTTGTTTTTTTGCCCAAAATGTCAACCCTGAAGAGCGCTCATCATATTCACTCATATTTTCTCATCTGCTACCCTTTGTCACGGAGTAGAACACACAGATTTTTTTTAAACTAATTTTATACCTACATATGTTACAACCAATTAACTGATATTATACTGAGAACAGTACATTAAAAAAAAGTAACCGTTAAAAATGTTTGACTTTCACGTCATGTGTTGTTTTTTTCAATCATTAATATTGTTTTAATGTTATATAGAAAATACATTTCAATGAATAAGGCCATTTTGGCTTAAAAAAACCCAATTCATTCATTTGGATGTATGATCGATAATATGAAACTGCTCCCAGTCAGTAACCGATATGAAAATTTTTTTTCTTCTTCCTGTTGGTTCACTTCTAACATGGCCAGAGAGCCTTGGCAGCACACCTTTTCTGAAGATTCGTTTGTTTATGCATAATTATCTGGCACCACCAGCAGCACCCACAGCTCTTTCTGCAGTAATAATCTCCTCGTTGCCCCAGAAACACAAGACATACACCAGCAAAACAGTGAAGTCATTCCCTCTTTGTCCTTGAGTAGCTGAGAGTCACGCAGTCGAGAGAGTGTGAGGTGTGTACAGCTAAGAGAGAGCAAAATCCACAGTGGGAAGGAGTCAATATTTCCACTGTTTTGTCAGCAGTGACTAAAACACAATGAAATGGGATAAAATCATTCTAGTTATAGTAAAGGCAGTTGGTAAATAATTAATGTAAGTCAGGTTTTTGGTAACAAAAAAATCCAGTGTGGTGAAATGTTACTGCTGCATTCACCCATGTCATTTTCTATTATTTGTGAATTAGAAAAAAAACAAACAAAGAAAAAAAAAAACAAAGAAATTCGCCGCAATACATCAATAATTGAGAAATTCTAACCAATAAAAAAGTATACAACTCACTGGGTTTTAAAACTCACACATGCAGTTTGGAATAAATGTCAATTTAAGTTAAGGTGAAAGCATTTTGTTGACTTTCTTTTCCAGAAGCACAGCTAAAAATGTTTTTAGTTTCTTTTGGATTTATGATCTATGATTCCTTACTACTACTACTAATAAAATAATAATTTTAAACCACTGACTTCAGATTAAGTTTGAGGTGCATTCGAACTTTTGTTTTGACAGCCAATAAGAAGATACATATTTTCACAGAAGATAAAACACTGGTGCATCACCTGACATCCAAACACAGTCAAGGCAAGAAAAAAAATCGACATGAAATTTACATATAAGTACATAATAAAAATTTCTACTCTTCACCGTATCTTAAAATTTTTTAACTAGAACCTGTGAATGATGAATAACAACAGGTGAGATACTGTACTGTGTCAATATGTATTTCATAAAAACTTAATCACTGTGCAGAAGAGAAGAAGAAAAACCTAAATACAATCTTATCACTTGATTAACTGATTTTCGACAAGTGTGAGCACCTCTATAAGAGCAGCAGTTTTGGCCGTTTGCTGGTCTGGAGCGTTCAGGTGTGTTTCAACTCAATGCCAAGGAGGAAGGACATCAGCAATTATGTTAGAAAAGCAATTTCTGCTACTCATCAGTGTTGTAAGAGTTATGAGACAGTTTCCAAACAATTTGAAGTCCATCATTCTATCCTGAGAAAGATTAATGACTAGTGAGAACAGGACAACTGCCAATCTTCTCAGGAGTGGACGTTCAAGCAAATTCACCTGAAGGTCAGACCCTGCAATGCTCAGAAAAACTGCAAAATAACCCGAGAGCGACATCTCAGGTTCTACAGGCATCGGTTATTGTACTGAATGTTCATGAGAGCACAATTAAGAAAAGACTGAACAAGTAAAGCTTATTTGGAAGGGCTGCCAGAAGAA
>NW_005187429.1:4048815-4057217 GCF_000239375.1 Pundamilia nyererei
AGCTAGCCTAGCAACACTTGTTGAGCATGTTGTTGGACAGATGAGACCAAACCGAAGATGTTTTGACATAATGCAGAGAGCCAGATTTAGCAACAATTAAATAGCATATTAGCACTCTCAAGCACGGTGGTGAAGGGGAGATGATTTGTGGTTGTTTTGTAGTTTGGATCTTTCCACCTAGCATCATTGAATCAACCATGAACTCATCTGTATACCAAAGTATTCTAGTACAGTAAAATGTGAGGCTATCTGTCTAACAGGTGAAGCTTTACTTTGATTGTTTCATGCACGGGAACCAAAGCACAGCAGCAAATCTGCAACAGAATGGCTGAAAAAGTAGGAATCAAGGTGTATAAAACTGGGCATAAACTAATACCCGCAAACCTCAGTGAACTGAAGCAATATGGGTAAGAATACATGATTACTTCAAGATATTGGTGCTAACAGTAGTTCTACAAGCTACTGAATACTGGGCTTTAGTTTTTTACAGCTTGTATGCGATTTTGGCAAAGTCTTTGTTAAATAAATCATTACACAGTATAAAACGTGTAAAATGTGTTATTGTTCATCTGAGGTTACATTTAAAAATAGTAGAACCTGCCAAGGACCAAATGATGTTTTTAAATTATTATGGCTTTGAACTGAAACAAGCTGTACTTTTGTTTTTTTTATAGGACACCTAAGAAAATCTGCTACAGCTGATGTCAGACATCTTTTATTGCGCTGCGATCGGTGGAGTAAACAAAGCTAAAACCGTATTATTTTCAAAAGCTTACTTTCTGCCTAAATCAGTTAAACAGCAATGTTTCAAGCATGAACAGAAAACTGCGGTCCTGCATCAAGTGTACGTTCATCTTTGTTTTACTGCACTTTTTATTTTATTTTTTTAAAGTTAATGCTGTCATTCTAAAATATGTTCTCCAACTTCCTGAACAGCTGAGCATAGTAATTGTAAAACTGGCACTACTTACTTAGTTATTAGTTTAACAACAGGTAACTGGCACGTATATAAGCACAGATTCACTTTTAAACAAAGATGTCAAATGTTGGCAGAGCATTCGAAGCTTTTGCATGAAACATAGAAACATAATGTTTCAGGTGGTTCTTAGACTAAACTGGATATTTGAAAGCATCACCCTTTCATTATGACAAATATATAGACAAATGTACAATAAAAAAATATTCTAACAATGATAATAAAGACAACGGTTAGCTGCAGTCCTGTACAGTAAAGCATTGTCTACAAAACAATGTTGATGTTTTTTTCTGTTTATTTTGCTAGCACCTAATTAGTGCTTCCAAGCTAGCAGACTCTACTGGCTGAAATGACACAATATTATGACAGGCAGGACCAGTACAGTACAGTTACTGCACATGACTTGTTTCTTCAAAACACTGTAGCTGACAGAGTCTGTCTTCACACATGCCAGGCCAACGGTGTCACTGTGGTCTGGCAGGGCTCAGAAGGTATTTACCTACCTTAGAGCCATTAAGGCCGAAAACCAAAAGCACTTCACAGATGATCAGATCAGCTTCTAACAGGCTAAGATATGGTATGTACTCTTCTTCATGTGGTCATGGAAACACTTTCATGAACCTTTACTGCAAACAACTTAATCCCATTTCTACTCAAAAGAAAGCAAAAAATTAAAGAAAGAAAAATAAAAGATAAGATAATTATATAGAAGCACTGAGAAAAAAAAATAAATTAAAGAAATCACCATCAAGCACCACTCAAAGAACTGAGGAAAGGTGCAGAATACTTGTGATATTCTAGCTTTACTTTTACAGCACATACTGGATATCATTTTTGTTTATTTTTCTTAAAGCGCTACCCACAGTAACGGTCTTTGACTTTTTTGGTGTAGTTTGTAGTTGACAGTCCATGCTTCTTCGTTTTTTTAAACATTGATCTGCATTTTTTGTTGTCACATCTAAAGACTAAAAGGAAGGGAGCTTTTTGCTTTGGGGAGCATAGCTGAGCTGTTAAAGATGTCATTAGTTTATATTACAGTCCATGAAAATACATATTTTAAGAAAAATATTTTTAACGTATTTTTGAAAATTATGACTATGCATAACAAAAACATTTCCCTCTTCAGTCAGGTCTGCTTTATTTTAGACAGAGGCATTATTTTGATTGATCCTAAACATTGTGCATTGATGCTAGACTGTTAAGAGCGAGACCTACCAAAGTCTTAAACTTTCACAAACTACAGACTACACCACTCTGCATTTAATCAGGAGTTATAATTCGTCTCTGGCTCAGTTCTACAGTGTATCTTTTGTCTTGCCACCCTCCCCTCACCCCCAACCGGTCGAGGCAGATGGCCACCCTTCCCTAAACCTGGTCCTGCTGGAGGTTTCTTCCTGTGAAATGGGAGTTTTTCCTTCCCACTGTTGCCAAGTGCTTGCTCATAGGGGGTCGCCTGATTGTTGGGGTTTTCTCTGTATTATTGTAGGGTCAATATATTTTTTATAGGTCATATCATGAAAAAGAAAATGGCAAAAGAAAATGAGGTTTTTGCTTTTGGGGGAGCATAGTTGGGCTGTGGCATACTTCAGGAATATTCCTATGATTTCCTGAGATACAGTCCATAGAAAAAGGAAGAAAACTTGTGACAGTGGGACAATTCGCCAACCTCTTCACTTGAAGTGAGATGAGATAGCTGAACTTTTCTGAGGCAAGGAGATGTTGCCTATAGCTGTCTTGAGCATACCTCTGTGAAACAGCAAGGAGATCAGAGACACTGGCTATGGACTAGCAGACTGGGTAAGTAGTTCAGCTTCTCTTTAAGGAGGTAAAACAAAGGGTGCGTTCCAACTTCAGTCGATTGCATTCCTTAGCTTGCCTCATAAAGTCTATGCCAGGGTGCCGCAGAGAACAATTCTTTATGTGAGGTTTAAGTCAGATTCAACAGAAACGATCCAGCTTTTGTCATTGTCGTCTCTATCCTTTTAAAGATATGAGAGTTTGTTTAACCAATGTGGACTCGGTGGGAAAAGGCATCATTAGCTGCGTTGTCTTGTGTGCAGTGCTTCGAGTGTGGCGTGCTGGACCTTGGTTATGATCCACTCAGTCTCTGTCTAACAGAAGTGAGAGCTCAGTCCTTATTTGCACATCTATTCTTCAGATTTATTGTTTAATTCATTGATATTTATCCCACATACAGATCAGATTTCATTGTGTTTGATTTTGCAAGATTTGTCTGTAAGATGATGTCCAAATCTTGAATAATACCACGCAGACTTATTCCCTTTACTTCTTTTTCCTCTAAAGGCCTTTTCTAAAACTTCCTCATTTTTTGTCATGTTGAACTACAGTGCACACGCAAACAAACACATCTTGGCAAATCATCATCCTTTGCAGTTTATTTTGACTGCATGTGGCTGGCTGGAAAACATTAACATAATGTGAAACCTAAATCTAAATAAATATAAAACAAGAAGTAGATGACTTGTGTGGAAATTTGTGCAAACACAGGAGAGTCTTGGCTCCGTCGAGAGGCGATTACTACTAAGAAAGCCCAAGCCAGAGAAGCACAGTGACAAATTCTCCTGCTAATCCTTACCCAGGCTTCCTATCCAGGTCAATACACGCAGGCGCCACAGTGTAAACAGCCCAGGACACACCATGTAAAGTGACTCTACTATCCTCCATCCCCCACCCTTCCCGTCGGACGCTACTCGCCCTTAACAACAACCATTGATTTTTTTTCCCTGATGAGGATCTAGCCGGCATTTAATCTAACACTGCAGCCTCTCGATGTAGGACATGGCTGAGCATGTCATGCTAATCAATTGGTAAATACAGCCAGTGTAGGGTGAACACATATCTTTACTCGTGCTTGGGAAAAGGAAACGGCTGTGACCGAGCGTATGTTCGAAAAACAAGCATCCAACCACATAGAATGTATAGAGTTTGGTTAATAACTTAAATTTCTAATATCTTTAGGATAGTAGAATCAGGATTTAAAGCCTTAAAGAGTTATTCACAACAGCTACAGATTTCCAGAGATCTGACTTGACCCATGGTGCTGCCACAAAAACACAGGTGAGTGTCGGACCCATATCCCATTCTCTGGCTGTTCCTAATCCATTTTTGGGAAAGACACAATAAAAACTGCTGCATGGAAAATTATGCTTCTGACTCACTAAACTCTTATTTTAACATTCATATGCATTCAATAATAACAAGTGGAGAGTGTAGAAATTTATCTATGCGTGAAATAATTTCTAATAATTGCAAAAAATGTGGAATTTCTTTTGTTCCGTCCTTACCTGTTAAAGTAGGAGTAATTAGGGCTCGTTCACAATAATGAACGTTATCACTGTGGTCAGCTTCAATTAGAGCATTTACATGAAACTTGTGTAGTTTAACAGAACGGATAGATGCAAAATATACAAATAAAGCACGTTTCATGTTTGTTTACAATAATTCTGGCAATAATCACAGACTGTAAAATTTTAAGCAGCATACAAACATTTCATCTAGGTCTCCTACGCTCACACTACCTCCATCACTACATGAATATATAAGCAACATATATGGACCGCATCCCGACTGTATATCAAATGCACTCCAGATTATATGTGACAAGGCTGGCAATTAACAATTTCGCTCACTATGAATTCAAACCATAAAAAAAGATGATCAAGGCTAGCTGATATCTGCCGCCTATGCATAATTTATGTGGCTAGTACAAAATACCGTTCTGTTGCAGTTCTGTTCATTCACTCGACTAATTCATTGAAATAAAGCGTCCCAGAGGGGTATCCGTGTAATCAAGCTTAATCCCAGATTGATTTGAGAGGAGTCGAAGACAGAAAGCTGGAGAAAATCAGGGAAAGCTCTGCGTCAGAAGACTGCAGGAAGCCCGGAGATCAGAAGAAAGTGCAGTTTCAAATGAGAGTATAATAAAAATAAAAAGCAGACGATTGACAAAAGAATGAAAGCTGTTTTTTGTTTGATTATTATTAAAAATTGTGGTTTTCAAAGGTTTAGAATTGTTTATAAAAAGTACTACAAATTGCTCAGTTTCTATATTTTTTTAATAATATCTTCTTAATGCTTCCGTTAACCCTTTATGACGCCTCACCACCAAACTGAATTACCTTATGATCTGTATGTGTTTTCCTAGTGATGAAACTGTATCCCATCTCAAATCTCCAACAGGGAAGCTGCAGGATGGCTGAAAACAAAAGGAAATATAATTTAAATTAAAAGGGTAAAATCAAACATGCTAAACGTAGATAACTGCATCTGCACCTGGTCCCAAACAACCTTTTCCTTTCATTAATGGATCAGTAGGGACAAATTATGATCTCTGTCTTTGACTTTGTTCCAATTACCCTCTCAACACTCTCTGCTCTCTACTCACATGGGTACAAAAGGGCTTCATACACCAAAGGACTTCTCGAGGAGCTTCACTGCATCATTATCCTTTCCCCTGGACCCTGCAGCCTCGGCTTGTCCCACTTAGAGTAATACGCAGCGTCTCCGCCAGAGAGGGCATAATTAAAAAGTATTTAAAATAGGAAAGTGTTAAAGGAAAGTGCTACTGAATTTCAAGACGGCGAAAGACAGTTTTTGGAGGAATTTCTTTTATGCAATCTGTGTCAGGAAGACATATACAGCAACTGTTTGAACTGCTCACAATTAGTCCATCTGTAAAGTTAAGCAGCATATCTGATATGTTTTATGCTTTTGACTTAGGTACAAGAATTAAGTACCAAAGGTCACAAAGCTCCATCCACTGATGACACACAGTCTATAAAACCAAGTGCAAATGCACACATCAAACCATGACATCATATTTTGCAGTACTGGGCAGTATTACTGTTTAAAGGTGATAAACCTCGAGAAACACTTCAGCAGTCATATTTAAAGCATCCCCATTCCCTTAGCCTGCTATGTGAAAGCATACATTTTAACCGAGCTGAGCCTTTTTCTTCAATGTTCACCCTTTGTATGCTAGTAGCTCACAGCGAACAAGTCACACATTCATATTTTTTGTTCTTTTCACAACACCTGTGACTAAGTTTGTCATAATGAGGCGCAGGTTTATTTTATTATGAGATAATTCAACATCCACACGTTTTTTGGTTGATTCATCAGTACCACTATTCTGCAGCTGATTGCTGCCAACACAGAGCTGTTCCACAGATACGACTGTGGAGGCATTTAGAGGTAAGATGGCGCCATCTGCTGCTGTTCCGTGGTAAATGCAAACACAATTACTGGCTGAAAGCAGCCAGCTTAGTTGGGATGTAGAGAAAATGGGCATAAATAAATAAATAAAATAAAATAATAGGGTTAAAAAAATTGAATCTTAATTTGTGTAATTACATTTCTCTTATTGCTGTTTTGTCTACTGTGGACTGATGTGAAGTGGGAAGATCTGATTGCTTTTTCCAGTCACAGTGTGTTTATGTGACTGGAGGGATATTTACATATAAATGCTGTAACGCCTGAAGAAAAATTGTGTATTTTTGTTAAGATATAGCAAACCACAGTTTGACTGATAAACAGCATTCTGGAATTTTCCATCTAATTCTGTGTAATTATGTGCAAAGTGTGCTTTTAATACTCCATGAGAGCACTGACTGCCTAATGGCATATTTCTGGATTTTATAAATATATAAACAGACGACGTATTGGCAGCACATTGTAAAGGCTGGCAGTCTTTGCAGAAGGCACTTTCTCAGGTCACCTGGCTCCATCTACCGACAGCACAGCGAAGCTGAAGAAAATCAAGGGCAACTGCACACATCAAACATACTTTATTTTCTACTTTGTTCTTCAAATATTTTTTTTTCCTTTTGCTCAGATTTGGAGCACAGATAGCTGAACAAATTCCAGATTGCTGCAACTTGATTAACAGACGTGAAGAGTTCTGATCTGCATCCAGGCTTTGGAACAACTTTTACATCAAAGGGTTTCAGGAAACTTAATAAAAAAAAATAAAAAAACGTCTAAAATCTAGGCCATGCTTTCTGAATAAAAAATTGGTTTCCTGCTGATGTTGTCTCAAGTTAGTTTAACTTCTTTTCGCATCATTGTCTCTGATCAGCTGACGTAAGGTATGATGTAGGAAACACAGACATAGAGAACTGTTCAAAACAAAGTTACAGAGCTCACCTGGCACCATCTAGTGGATGCATTAGGTAAATAAAATAAGAAGCAAATGGTACCCTACACACTTCTCGTATAAAACTGTCAGCAACACAATCAAGCGTCTCTGCTAACATTGAGTATTCACCAGTTTACAAATACACATTTCATCTGTCACCATGTAGCACAAGACGTGAAACCTGTTCAGATAAATTATTTGATGATCTCGGTCTTCAATGTCTGCACTGACAAACATAAGTATGAGAAAAAACAGAAAAAAAACATACAAAATAGGATGCTGAAAGAACATAAAAGTGTCTACATAGATTTTATTTATGTTTTTTTATTTTTCTGTATCTGAAAGTACAATTTCAACCACCTTCCTGAATTCTTTATTTGATTTTGTTTCAGATGTCTACCAAGCACCAGTGGTGTCAGTGTCTGCCAATCAAAGCAGCCACACTTTTAAGTCAGGTATCGAGGTGGATGAGCCATAAAAAATAATGCAAACGGAGTTTATGAGAAGTGAGAACTTATCTTTCGCAGGAAAAGCCAACTGTTACACCAGGCTGTAAACATGCTTTTTTAATGCCATAAAGTTGGAGCTCATGGGATTTACTCACTTTTACAGGCAGCATCAAGTGGCCACTAGTAAAAATGTAGTTTGTTACTGGTGTGTAGGAGATTTCCATGGCCGAGCAGCTGACTCATGTTCTTTGGAAGGACAAATCATGCTACTCCGCCTGACATCCTATAAACTAGTCTGGGTTTGATGGCTGCCAGGAGTTACCAACAGTACTTGTCCAGTAAAAGGAACTCTTAAAGCTGCAGCATACCAAGACATTTTGAACAATTTCATGCTCCCAACTTTGTGCAGTTGGGGATGGCCCCACTGGTGTGCAACATGACTGCACACCAGTGCATAAAACAAAGTCCATAAAGACCTGGATGAGTGAGTTTGGTGTGGAAGAACTTAACTGGCCTGAGTCTTGACCTCAACCAAAAAGAAAACCTTTGGGATGAATTAGACCAGAGACTGTGAGCCATTTAGTTATTTTAGTTACATCTCCTTAACAACTAGTTTCCCTCAGAGCAACATTTAACCAAACGAAAAACTGGTGGTTGCAGTTTCAGAGCTGTAGAGGCATCGTTCTCATCTTCAGCTGAAGTAGAGGTCCCTGGCAGCTGACAGACATTACAGATTATTACCAATACAGATGATTACTCATCTGACCAACAGTAATTTACTTAACTATCAACAGATGGAGTTGCCCAGCTAAGGTTTTGT
>NW_005187429.1:4070558-4109764 GCF_000239375.1 Pundamilia nyererei
TAAAGCTATACAGGTGTTTTTAAAAGTCATGTTTGACTTCATGCTTTTCTGTATAGTTACTGGGATGCTTAGAACTCAAATGACACTGTTGGAAATAGTTTATTCTGATGCACATGCTGTTTTTTTGCAAATTTGCATTATAATATTTATTTCGTTTTTCCTGCACTATATATAAAAAATGATGTATCTCAAAAAGAAAACTATGAAGACACTTAAAATGTAAATTAAATTTCCTGTGGTTGGAAACTATTTTGTGCAACTTTTTTGCATGTACAGTTTTGAGAGATATACCTCTGAAATTTCTCTAACTAGAAATATGTGTAAAAAACAAAAAGAAAACAAAAACGATTTTCAATTTTTTTTGTAGTTTTTTGCACTTTTATTTTTTGCAATTTATGTAGTTACCATGGCCTTAATGCATATTAGGGATGGGCCGATCCGATATACAGTATCGGTCCAATCCTGACCTAAATTACTGGATATCGAGGAGAAAAAAAAACGTAATCCGATCCATTAAATATCACAAAAGCACCTCAAAAAACTTGCGACGTGGCATAACTCAGGTAGTGACCTTAGCATGTAGGAGCAGTATGCGTCACGTGATAAAATAGCTGTTGTGTGCGAGACCTGTCGGCGGTCTGGAGTTGACGCTGAAAGCATCTGGAGTCTGGTTTGAAAACTTTTTTTCATATTTGTGTTTTGTATAGAAATTACACAAAATTCAGTCTCAGGTTAAATGTGATAGAAACAGCTTACACTGACATCCATCTTGATAAAAGATGAGTGTCATGAGAAGCCGAGTTTATATTTATTTGCACTGCTTTCCACTCTGGGTGTCTATTTATGTTAAAGAACTTTGAGTCAACCTCTGTTTTTTAACCCCTTAGCAGTCCAATTAGTCCCCTAAACCATCCAATGTACCGTGGGCGGTACGTCCGACTGCTAACAGGTTAAATGTTCTATAGGATATAAATACAACACACGTGACAGTCAACACAAAACTTTTATTTCTAAAAAGTTTATTAATTTAACACTATTCAACAAGCTACATACTAAACGTAGCGAATAGAAGCAAAGTATCGATCCAATTGTGCAAGTATCGATTCAATACCAATACCAGCGCAGGTATCGATGCTCTTGATATACCTTAAATGAATATGCTTAAGTATGTCGGGGTCTTCTTCACCTGTAAAGGGAATATTGGCCAGATGCAGACTCTGCTATATCGTAACATGAAGTGGCTCTTCTACTTTCCTATTGTTACTGCATATATCTGAACAAATGTGTGCATGCCTTTGCTTAACTACCTTTTGACCAGTGAAAACTGCGCTGTCTCCTCTTCCCTATTTCTTGCTTCTTTTCCAGCAAGGTGCAGCAGCAAATAATAATGTTGGATTTCCAGTGATAAGAACTTCCACAGTTCTTGAATGGAAGAAGTTTAGGGAGCTCATCTCAAGGTGAGATACTGTAGCGACGCTGTATTTATATTCATTTCAGTACACATTGTGCCTGCTGTATTTCCCCTGCAAGGGATATCCTGACTTTGAAAACTAGTTTTCAAGTCACATTTGCACCTAAAGCAACATTTAAATTCCACATCAATTTACACTGCAACACTTAATCTCACATATTTTAAGCTGTAGCCTCAACGCTGCTTTCCTCATAAAGAGAAATATGTTCAGGTGTTTGCGAGGCATAACTCAGCTAAAGTGGTTACAATTTCCAGTTTTCAGAAAGTCATTAAAAGTAACGAGACAATAATGAAAAACACACTTTCTTTTTTTACAAAAGCAATTAGCCTTTTTTAATTTTACATTGCATTGAAAATTTACATAATAGAGTCATACATTTTACAAATTATTTCATCATAAAAATATATTTCTGTACAAAACACTTTTTTATTCTATATTTCATCTTTTTTTTTTTTCTCAAATGGTGAATATTTCCAATGTCCCCCAGGCAGGAACGGCTTTAAGTCTTTCAAATCACAAGGGTCTTATTGCGGTCAGTCAGTAGGAAAAGCTTGTGGCAAAATAGACTGAAGCTTAGAAAAAAATGACCTCTGATGATGAGTGAGGGGAGCAGAGGGCGCTGGAGCAGGTGTGTGTGTTTGTATGTATGCATGTGTGCGTGCGTGTGAGACAGAGCGAAAGGGAGGGTCTCGTGGTTTTTGGTAGGCACTGTGTCAGATTCATACTGAAGAAACGGAAACAAAAGCAACAACAACAACCACAAGAGCGGTAACAATCAATCCGACCTGTAATAAGAAACGATGTCATGATAGCGATGAAGTGCGGCACAGTCACAGCATGGATAAACAAGGAAGCCGCAGCTACCTTTGCCTTTAAATCAGTAACGACTTTAAAAGGAGTTTTCTTGTCAGCTGGATGTGGTTGGCGCCTGTGGTCACAGCAGCGGGGGTTCTTAAAACAAAGTGGATGTTTTTGTTCACCCTGGCACCCAGACTCATTAAAAAGTCTAGTTATCCATCATGTGCGGGACTCCAAAACTAACAAAATTCAGCCTCTCGTTCGTGAAACCAGATTCTTCAAAAAGAAAACAACAAAAACAAACACTTTTATTCAATGAGCAACAAAGCTGCAAAACAATGACTAATGCTGATTGATACTTCTATTTCTGCCTCCTGTTAAGACCAATTAATATGGTTTACTACCAGGCCCTTCCCTCGTGATAGTTGATTTACTCTGAAAGGTTTCATACAAAAACTCAAACATCTACTCATCTCTCAGCAGTGGTTCATTTATGGTACATGAAATCATTAGAAAGGCTGATATCAAGTGCAACAACAGTGGCAGATAGGGGCAAAATATAGAAAACGTTGCAGAGTGTTTATCAAAAGGTGGCAGATCACACTGGAACAACAACAATCACAACAAAAAATAAATAAATATATAAAATTGAGATCATATGGCTGCTTTTATGCAATATGCATGAAATAAGAAAAAAACAAAACAAGCGTTGGCTTCAAATAGTCGAGCATTATGATAAATGGGTCAGTTCATGATTATAAATAGATTATAAGATTTGACATTCACTGAACACAGACATGTGTGTCATTAAAATCTGTCTGTTGTTGAGCAACACTCATGTTGGAGACTTGTAGTGCCAAAGATAATGCAAACCTTTAAACCTAAAGAGTCAAATGGGGTCTACTGATTTAACATGATGTGGATGTTAGAAAACGGGCAAAATAGATTGTAAGATCACCTAAAGACGATCAGGTCTGTCTGTGGTGTGATTCTGATTCACACTGAAGGCATCCTGAGTAAGATACTGAGACACGAAAGAAATCCATACGTAGGGTTCAGATGCCATGTGCGCTGTGAGCTGAATATATTTTTTAATAGTAGCTTTGCTGCATCACTTTACAAGAAGGCCATCAAGTTGTCTATTTAATCATATTTTCCTCATATATTGTCCTTAAAACATGTTTTGGGCTTAACAAAAAGCATCATCTATTTGTTGGTGCACCAACTATCAAACAACATCTACTAATAATATGTAATTTAAGTAGTCTTTAATTTATACACACTTTATGTAGCAACAGACACATTTAGCTGCCACAAGTGAGATATAACGTCCTGGTTCCTGCAGATTAAACTGTGTATGTTTTGCAACTAAATAAAATTTATTTAAAAATTGTCATAATTTTGAAATGTATTGAAAAACAGATCCTAAGTATTGCAAGTATTTGTTAATCTCTTTTATGTTTGTCCCGTTTCCTTATATAAAATATATAATAGAAACACAATATGACATGTTATGTAACTCAAATTTGATCAATATATCCATTTAAAAACTCAATTTTGGGCAATTTTATCAGTTTTCATTGTTAATAAGCACTTCAGCCCAATTGTATGTTTTCTTTTATTGTGGCCTTGTACTGTAAGAGATGATAAAAATATCCAGAGACGGAGCTGGATGAGAGTTTGTCTATCAAACAAATGGGCTCCATTAAAAGCTCGATTTTCTGTGTTGCCATGATGACAGAAAGGTTTGAAGTATACTACTAATCTATTATAGATTTAAAACATAACTAAATAAACAGCTATTTTTAAAAGTACAAGAGTTTTAATTCACTATTTTCTGTGTCCTCACTGCGCCAGCTAGTTCAGAAATCCCAGCTGTTACGCTGTCTTTAGCTTCACCCTTAAAATGTTGTTGGTGTGTCAGTGGAGATGATTACATATTTTTATTGTCCAACATCTCCAGTGCAGGATTCGGAAAAATGGCAAACAAGTACAAACTCTAACAGGTTTTGGAAATCTGCCACCTGTGATAAATGTAGACTAAAACCCATTTAAAAAGCATAATTGTTGCTGGCAAACCTTGCATCTCAACAGTAACGACAACAACAATACCACTGATGCTCATAATTGCCCCAGTGGGAAAGACGGTGCATGTGTGAGGGTCTTCAAAATACAGAACGAATTCAAATAAACCAGCTTAATGTTACAAAGAAACCAAAATACTGCTTGTGACTTCTGTGAATAGCACGTAATTATAATGTCTTTTATTCCGATGTTTCTTTCTTTTTTTCTAAAAACTCTGCTATAATCTGTCTTTACCCTTTAGCCCCTCCCCTGTGGTAAATATATAGCACAAAAATATAGGTGGTGAATGCTCCCGAATATATATATGCAATAGATTTACAGATCAGAAGATTCTGCAGCAGTAAGAAAGAAAGAAGATAAGCACTCTCAGAGTGCAGAATTACAGTGGAACAGTGTCCACAATTGTAGGGTTACAACCTTGTTGCCTTTCTTTTAGCCTGTCTATCAGTTCATGTCTGTCTCTGCCTCCTGTCTGTCCTTCTGTAAGCCTGTAAATCTGTGTTTAAACTGTCTGTGAAGTAGAGACATGGATGGAGCCTGCAACAGTCCGAGACCAGGCTCATCTTCTTTGAACCTGTCTGTCTCATTGCATGACTGTTAATACCACTTGTCTCTACCTGACTCTCCAGATTTTGTATGTGTACCTGTCATCATTTGTGTCTGTCATTCACCCTGTCAGTAACCTTTCCGTCCCTATGCTAGTCCATCTCTCAGCGGGCAGACAGGTAGTGTTCCCATGAAATGTGCTTTAGTGCCAGAGCTTTCTCTGTTTGTCAAAGTCTTTCTCTTTGTTAGTCCATCAGAGTCCTCTGTATCCATTTAGTGTCTTTCTGGTCAAAATCCATTTAAATTCGCAGGATCAGGAACATCTTACCTCATATTCTGTCTGATCTGATTCATTATGTAGAGGGAGGGCTGACCTCTCCCAGTAAATGATTTCAGGTTAGACAGGCTCTGATTGGCTGGGTTACAATTTCAAAATCTTCTTTTTTCTCTTAATGACTCCCTTAGTCTACTTCCAGTTCAGTTAGGGTCTGTCTCCATCTCCTTAGCCTCCTCTCTTATCCATTGGATGGGAAGAGGCAGTTTATCCTTTAGATGAGACAGTCTCTCATCCGTTCTCTAAGTGCTAGCTCCCCTTTAGACTCCTTTTAGTTTTGCTGTGCTCTAATCCCAGTTCAGTTAGGATTACAGCTCCATCTCCAAGGATGCCCTTATCCTTCGCTTAGGAGTTAGTCTCTTTTCAAAGCAACTTTCGCAACTGTCTGCTAACATTAGCCATCTTAGATCCCATTTCAATAGAAAAAAAGACAAATACTGGCTGGTAATACCAGCCTCTGGTTGTAATGGAGACAGGAGGTTGTCCTGTCTGGCTGTTAGGGTGTTGTATTCCATGGTTGTTTCAGACATAGTTTCCTCTTCACAAAGCATTAGTCCGGTTTACTGATGGTCTGCTGGTGACAGTGTTCTCTTTGTACTGTCAGTGTTGAAACCAAATAGATAGAAACAGTTTTCTTAACATCACAGTGTCTTTTATGACATCATCTTCATGTCACATCTCCCCATCTGTGGTCATTGTGATTACGTTTGTTCTTTTTTTTTCCCATATTTAAGGACCTGTTTAATACAGTCAGTTTGACAACATGTTACATATGAAAAATATTTTTTAGCGGATTATCTCTTTGATTTCCAACTACAGCTGGGCTCTGATGATGTGCGCTCTCTTTCTCCAGGCACAAGTGATCATAGATCCCACTCTGGGTCCTCTTCACAACTTTGTGTGACATACAAAATTTGGCATTGGGTTGTGATAACATGTCATGATGTCCAACTAGCAGGTCATGGCTTAATCATTAGTACTCATATTATAGATAGTGAGAGAGGTTAAATAAGAGGTTAGAGTATAATGGATGTATCTGGTTTGGAATCCAATTATAAAGAATCCGTGACCCGCTGAGTCTTGGGGTTAGAGACAGATAATAGCCAGTATGGTTTTCCATTCAATAGTATCCCTTTCCATCTCTTGATGTTACATCTCCCATTGAGTTCACACTGGCTGCTTGCTTCTATCAAAGGCAGCAGACCTTTTGTGTTCATACTTGTTCAAATTTCATTTGCGGATACAAAATGCTTTCAGTGACGGAAACCAATGCTGGGTTTTGGTTTCAGCTGGAGAGCTGGGTTCGATTAGGTTTCTGGACTGGGAATGAAGGTCTTTTGTAATCAGTGTGCAGACCATGTCGTTCATGGTGAAGTTTGCATCGAAGCACGGAGCTTTTGTCTTTCGTCGTCTCTTACCGGCCGTGGTCCCATTGGATATCTGAGTCATTAAATTCAAGTAAGGTCAGTCGATCCTCAAACCATGGTGCATACGGTGTTTAGATTTGGATCAAACCTAACAGCCTTCCCCTCCACAGCCTTGGCGTTGGTGTTGTACATGGGGTTCTCAAAGGCGGCCTGGCCGTTGTTGTTTTCATGGACTGAGCATCCTGTGTATTGTGTTTTTGGTGTGGTTCTGTGAAAAAAACAACAAAGAAAACCACACATATAAAGAAATCATAAATACACCATTGAAGAAGCAGAAATGCTCTAATTGCCTATTAATGTTAACATTACTGAGCAGCCAGTGGACAATACAGAATGCAGTCTTGAGAGTAGAAGCATTGTAAACAAGCCTTAAGAAGGATTAGAGAGCGTGTTGCACTTTTTAGGAAGCCTAGTGAGATTCCAATCAGCTCATCCAAAACTAATTCCTTCAGCAAGCCTTTTTTTTTTTAGATATTAACAGCAGAACAGAAGTTATTTGCATCTGTTAACAATGCGAACACAAGTCATTTGTGCTTAAACCATATCTCTGAAAAATCCAATTTACCACCTCCTAAACAGAGTTGTTTTGCGGCACAGTTTGCAACAGACAGTGACTTAACTGTCTTTGAGCACTGCAACAACCAAACCATTGAGTAAGGCATTGTTATCACGAATTAGACAGCTTCTTAAAATGTTAACAATGCCTTTTTACTTTTTGCACGTTGTTAATGGAAAACACAAATGAAACCACGATGCAATGACAGGAATGTATTCCTTTCAGCTGCTGAAATGCAGCTGAATGACACTTCAAAGGGATAAGTGCAGGTTTACTTTTTTCAACACATACCTTTGTTTGTAGAGATAAAAGCCAAAACCGGTAAAGATCAGAGCAAAGAAAGGCACCAGGATGGCGATAGCCACGGAGCTGCTGTTGGTACCAAGCTGGGGGGGTGGCGAGTTTTGACTCTCCGACATATTCAGACCTGCGACAAACCAGGAAATACACTGTCATCAAAGTGATTTGATACAACAAGAAATATTGTTGCGGGTTTGGAACAAAAGGCTTTCAAGCTGAGTTGTTCAGCAAATAACCAACCAAATTTTTATTAGTTGTAACTATGATAATTAAGGTAGGGGCTCTGGTAATTGGAAGTGGACGTGGATGCTACCAGATAATGATTATTATCTGCTTAGCATCTTGCAGGCGACTTGCAGCTCACATTGGACTCGGGAGCTTGTAGTCTTCTTGCACAGCTCCAACCTTTTAAGTCTAAAGAGCAGCTTTTCCTGCTCTGCAGTGTTGAGAATGCACTGCATGGCTGTCCCTGTTGCAGCAATAAAGTCACTAGAAGCTCCAAGATTACTTACTGAATTAGTTTGAAGCAGTCTGCCTGATTTTACTATCAATTGTAGTCATTCATTGCTGAATTCCAAAGGAGCCAGTATTATTTGGTGCTGCTGGCAAAATCGAAAGAGAATTACCCAATCTTTGCAGTCCAAACTGTCCATAGTCTTTTCCCTGAATAGAACCCTGGAATACGTAACTAGAGCCATCGGGCTCTGCTGATACCTGTAGATTAAAAAGAAAGAGCGGTTGAGAAATTGTTTAGGCGGGAGAGGAAAGGAAAACAACTGTGAAGAGAAAAACAGAGGGACAAAGAATGGTTATCTTCTGGTTCCATGTCAACACTACAGAGCAAATGAATCGAAGATGATGTTTGGGTTTTGCTGAAATCTTTGTATAAGGTGTATTTTCAGGGAGCCTTGTTTATTTTCTTTTTCCTCCTTTGGCAAGATTTCACAAAAACTACCAAAGCGAATGTCGTGAAACCTGGTGATGAGGTGGTGCATGGGCAGGCAAAGGGACACATTAAATGTTGGCTCCGATCTGGAGGGCTGTCTTTAAAATTGCAAGAAAGAACATTGGCCTTGGCAGAGAAGGTAGTCTCTGATAGCTGATGTAGTTTAAATATTTCACTGACTTATATTTACACAAAGTCAAATGGCTTCAATGTAAATCCAGCTCAACTGAATATGGTTAGGTTGATTTTATCAGCTGGGACTTACAAATCCATCCATGGTCCAGGAATCATCTATAATCTTGGCGGGAGAGATGGCTGAATCTTTTAGTTGGTTTCCCTGGTTCACATAATTCACCTGATACATCAGCAGCAACAGCCTGGCCTCGGACGCCTTGTACACTCCTAGAGGGCGAAGAATAAACACGTGATTTATACTTGGTTTGCACATGGTACATGGTTTAATGGCTTGCTCACTATAGCTCATTAGATCCTACAGCACGTGTTTCTACTTTGTCTGGTGCACCAGCAAAATACATGTCGTTAGTTCTGACATTTTATCGGGATACAAAGAAGACAGCAAACTGAATGGAGCTGCAAAATAAAGAAAATGTTTATTTTAAAAAATGGATGATTTTTTTTTTTAAAGAGAAAACCAGGAAACTGAAGTTAAGCGAAGAAATTCAATTCATGAACTCATAAAAAGGTGAGAGCGACGGCTGTTTTTCATGTCTCCAATCTAATACAAATATAGCTAACTGATATATTCTTCCAGCTTCACTTTTGGAAATAAAATACAAAGTATGCACATTTCCCAAAACACCAAACCCCTGCTGCCTTTCAAAATATTCCCTGGGTAAAGAAAACTTGACATCTTAAACAGAAAAAAACATGCAAGTTTTATGTAACTGGCCACTGGCCTTTCTGTGACTGTGTGAGTGCAGCTTTAGCTGTTATTGATCTAAAGCTGCTCCTTTAAGCCAGAAGACGAATGTCTGATAGCGGCGCGGTTTTGTGATATGGTGTTTGTGCACTCTGCGACTCCAGGAAGCAATTCTAGCTTCAACAGGATTTGTGTTTTAATAGGGTCTTAACCCCCTGCTGACGCTATTGTGCGACCCTGGGAGGTATGTGTGTGAGTAAGTGTCTGTCTGAGTGAGTGAGTGAGTGAGTGAATGTGTGTGTACAACAACGCTGCAAAGAAGCATAGTAGAAAGAAATGAATTTCAATCATTAACAAAAAGCAACAATAAAGAATAAAAGTGCTCTCAATTCTGTTTGGTTGCTTGCTTACAGTTTTGCCAATGGATCAATACAGCATAATTTAGTATTATAGCTACATTTTATTACAACGATGGCCTGTCATGTCACAGCACTTATGTGGTAATCTACTCAAAGTGCTTTCAGTAGATTACTGAACAATTAAACCTAGCGTAACATGCCTGACAGGAGCAGTTCCATGTTGCCGTTGCTAAGGGTAACATTGACTCTCCCCGTTGTGGAGTTAAAGCTGGTGATGCTCAGTGTTATAGGCTGCTTCCTCCCACGGTAATTATAGGAACCCTTCCATATGTAGTTGGGAGCAAAGACATCATCTGGAACTACGAAAAAGAAGAGAATATGAATTAGATTACGGTCCGCTCCAATCTTTAAAAAACAAAATGAGAATAACTGCCTGCACCAATCAGTCTGTCCTCCTGTGCTGACTCATCATTTTCTCTCTCTGTTTGTCTCCCTCTCTCTTTCTGTCTTGCATGAATCAGTTTTGTGTGCGTCATTAATCTGGCCTTGTGGGGTGTGACTTGTCTGGGGTTCCTGCCACTCACCTGTGTGGAGTCTGCTGTTACTACTTAAGGCGATGATCTGTCTTCAGTTTTCGCTGCATTGTTGACCTCAACATAGTTAGCTAAACTGGCTCTCTTCTTTGCCGTTTTGCCCTGCCTTCATCCCTTTATCTATGCTACTTACATTTTATTGCTCTCTGCAGGGCGTCCTGGTGGTTGGATAGAGAGAGTGAGCTAAGCCTTCTTTTACTGGGCTCCTTGCCTTTGCTTTATTAACTCTTTCTGTTAAACTTTTCGCCAGGCAACAGGCAGGTGGTTTTAATGTTGTAGCAAACTGATGTATATAACTGCTCAGCATGTGTGCATTTTATGCAGATAAGTGCACACAGTATGGCAGAAAAAGACAAGCATAAAGAAGAGCAGAATTTCACAGTAGTTAATTTACCTTTCTCTGTGTAGTGAGGAAAAATAAATTATTTAGAACTACCATAGAAAGCAGTAAAGTGCAACAAAATCGACAAGAGCATAAGAAAAACAAGAGCAGCACTGTGGAGCAGAACGTAGCAGAGTGAAAAGGAGCTGAGCTGAATTTATCGAACGACAGATTAAGCCAGACTAAAACGGAATAGATAAGTCAACAATAGACAAGGAATGAAAAGACTGGAATAGGAAAGACAGTAGTAGAACTGACCGTTTAGTTTGGGGCTGGGGGTTCCTGTTACTGGCTTCACAGGTTTCTTCTTCTCTCCGGCTACACACAGCCAGAGAAAGAGAAAAAGAAGATAATGTCATATCAAAACTCCTGAGCAGGGCAGCAGGGGCACAGCACGAAATATTTTAAAATGCTTTAGTTTGCAGCCAACCTCCCTAATCAACCATGTTATCCAGGGGAGAGTGCAATTCATACTAACAAGTAACCACATTAAAATGCAGCGGCAGTCACTCTTGGTCACAACGACGAGTGAGAAGTGGGCTGAAAAAGGGTCGAGCAAGACAAACCTATTTACTGGTTACTTGTAGATTGAAATGCAAATAAGGTTAATGATCAATGACCAATAACTGCTGTGTATATTAGATCCTTTTAAAACCGGCTTCAAGACACTTTTTCTATTCACCATTAGCAGCTTGTACTATCACGTCAAGATGCAGCTATTGTTGGCAACAAATACATGCAAGCCAGGAACAGGTTATTTGTCCGAGAACCTTAAATTGGATTTAGAAGTGCTCCAATTTTGAAGACTACTCCAGGGCAGCTGGGTGGTAGCCGTGGTGGAAGGTTTCAGAAAAGACAGTGTGTGAGCATGTGTCGATACCAAGTAAAAGATTTTAAAGAGTGCCAACTACATATTTATAGCAGAGATGATGCTGATTTCTTCTATATGATCAAAGCACCTACCAAATTGACCTTTTTGTGAGATTTGAAGAGTGGACTTTAAACTTTTTGGCTCAAATGTTCAGTGTTTCCATCATTTCAAATCAAATCAATCAAATCAAATCACTTTTATTGTCACATTTTTCATAAATTGTGAGACAATACGAAGAGATAATTGTAGCATTGTTTGCTAGGCAGTGGATTGTTATTGATATTGATATTTTACAGTATTAACTATGTACAGTACGGGATGGTTATGTTGCAATTCTTTCATTTCTTCTGCGATGGCTCACAAGGTTGTAGTTTAAGCTTGATAAAGCAGGATTAATGCATGACTTCACCTTTATGGCCCTGCCTGGTAAATCTAGCAAAGGGACAAAACACCATGGGACATTTTTGATCTGTTTTGCCTTTGAACCACCAGGCTCACCACCAATCCAAAGGCTGATCAACCCAACAGGAAATCTCCCCCTACTCCAGATGGCTTGTCTGTCCCTGTGTGTGAAGTGACAAAGTCTCCTTGGGCTAAACATGCTCAAACACTGCTATCTGGTCACTTAAGCTAAAATGCTCCAGATAAGATAATCAAAAAAAGATACACTTAAAGGAAATGTGAACAATGGAAATGACTGTAGCAGGACAGAAGTACTTACCCCGACATATCGGCATCTTTCCAGTCCAAGTGCTGTCACTCTTGCAGACCCTGTGTTCAGAACCCCCCGCCAGGAAGTAGCCATGCTGACAGCTGTACACCAAGGTGTAGCCAAACCCAGGAAGATCCATCCCTACCACGTCCACATGGAGTGGGCTCTCCGGCTGCTTGCAGGCGTGGGCTGCGGGGTTTAGACAGATACATTGTTACACTTCAGTGAGAGTCTGAAGGGATGAAAGGGTGAGCGGCTGACAAATTGAAACAGTGTGTTTCGTACGTATGCACTCGGGTTGCGTCCCACTCCATGTTAGATCAGGCTGACAGGTTCTGGAGGAAGATCCCTGAATCAAATGACCAGGCTGGCACTGAAATGACACCACACTCCCAACCTAGGCATAAGGACACAGACAGAAGTGCACACAGAAGCCATTAGAGACATTGTAACAGATCTGATTGGTAAAGAGGAGTCTGAATATCTTCAGAGGAGCATCATAGTGTTGTACTGCTAGGATAAATGCTACTCGTATTTCAACAAGTGAATTCGTGTGGATAAAGACCAGTATTTTAATATGAAGTACATTAAAATAGATGTTTAGTTGTGGTTGTGGCATGTCAATGCAAATGCACAAGCATCCATTGTACTCCTTAAAATATTAGAAGTATAAAATCAACTTGCATTCCCCGTTCATCAAGACTTAATTTGAGACAAATCAAAAGCAATGAAGTTTGCTACCTGGCAATGCTGTAATATTTATCAGCCATTAGATATTTTCCCTCCTGTGCCGTAGCAGGAAGCAATCCTTATAAAATATCTTACTTGCTTTCTTCCTGCCAAATAACAAATTAACAGTGAATTATTAGTTATTTGGTTGAAATGACTATAATTTTTTGGTAATAGGTAAGCAGGTTGTTCTCCAAGAATCTTGAAGGATTTCCTATAGTTCTTGGGTTTGGGAATTCAAGTAGTTTCAGAAGCATCCCACACTGTTTGAGATCAGCACTCTGTGGGTGGCAAATCATCTGTTGCAGGACTCCTTGCTCCTGTTGTCACAGAATATGCTTCTTTATGACTCTGGCTGTATGTCTGGAGCCATTACCATACTGCAAGTGGTTTAGGACTGACAAGATGCTTCCCTGATGGCATTGCACGGTGGATAAGAATCTTAAAGCGCTGCATTTGAATGTCTTAACATTTTATTTTCTTCCTGACTCCCTCTACTGCCTTTCGTTCTTTCCTCTCTCTTTCATTTGCAACAGCTGCTATTAGTTACTGGGTTCACTTCTTGGGTAGAAAGACACGGCACTAGTCTGAGAGTGCAGATTTACCTTGAAACCATAGGTCCGATTCAAGGAGCCGTAGCGTGGTGTTCCCGGATTATCGCAGCTGGTTTTGGTTGGTTCTGAAAAGATCAGCACACGAGTGGAAGTAATTACACACAAAAAATAGGAGAAAGACAAATTAGCAGCAGCGTTATACATCCCTCTCAAGTTCCCTTTCCTCCCTTTTGTTGTCATGGTAACAGTGGATTATATATGCCATCAGGACAGCAGGGGGCAGTAGCACTTTGTCAGAAAACGAAGCAGGGCCCACTCTAAGTGTGTGTGTGTGTGTGTGTGTACGTATGTGAGTTTGTGTGTGCGCATGTGGAAGGGTCATCAGCATGTAGAGCACATCCTGACGCAGAGCTCAATTCAATACAGCTTCTGAAATGACAGATTCACTCTCCACCTCTCTCTCTCTCCTTCCCTCACTTCCTGTACCTATCTGTCTGCCCTCTTCCTCTCTTTCACTGTTGTCTTCTTCTACCTCGCTGTACAACTGCTCTTTTCCGCTCTTTTTCTGTCTTTCCATGTCACCAGACCTCCGTTTGCCAACTGCTTCTTCCCTCATCTGTCTCATTTAAAGAGCAGGCTGCTTTAAGTCAAAACTCATTCTGTTTCAGTCACATAGTAATACACATCAGACACTAACATCACAAACTAATAAATCAACCAAAACACACACACACTTCAGATCACTTTGCCCATAAAAACACACCGAGAGTCACTTTGTGGTTGCGTGTGTTTAACAGTCTCAGTCTACAAAAGCAATTATGATACAGAACAGAAAGACCTCCCTTCAGCGGCAGCAGCAGCAAACTGAAACTAGTTCTTATTGCAGCAGTTATAGATGAAGTCTTTATATCAGATGGGGTAACAATTTAAAGACAGCCCGTTGTTTTCAGATAGTCTGTTTCCCATTTGAGCAGCTGTAAAAGTAGTTGCTGTATCCCTTATTGAGTGCTGCAAAGTAAGAAAAAAAAGGTCTTTGTTGGCATTTACAATAGCTCTCATTTATTAAAATTCATTACCATGCACCTGCTCTGAATCAGACACGCCAAGTGTTGCTCTAAACATTGCATGGGCTGGTAAATTGACTCACAGGGACCATTTGTAAAGTGTGCCGAATATCCCTTCTCATTTTCTTCTTAATCCCCAGATAGCAGCCGTTTGTTTGAAGTTGGATGTGGATGTCTGCTTCTTGAAGGCATTTACTAAATACTGTAAGTTACAGCATGTGCTGGTGTTAACTCAACTTCTGAGCAAGCACTTTTGCTGTAAGTTCCAAAACAGGTTTTATAGCCCTACTTTTAAATTCTGAATTTTATCTAATATGTTGCTAATTGAACTTTGACCACTAGCAATCAGATCTCAGAGACAAGGAATTCGATATTCAATTTATGCAGTATACAGTATTACATCATATATTTTTAAAGTTGACTTTATGTCTAGTATAATACACACAGCATACAATACTGTTCAAAAGTCTCAAGCCACCCCTCATTTTTAGATTTTGCTTCCACAGAGCAAAACTTTCTTATAATTTTTAAAGCATAAGGAAGTCACTCACTTAAACTCCCTTAACACTGACCCAAGGATAGTTATAGCATAAAAAGACTCTTAACTCAAGGGAATAAACCAGTGCTGTGTCTACATGTAACAAAAAACTAAAGAACCACTTGTGTTTTTAGGCTCTTTGTTATGATCAGCCGATCGCAAAGCACACATAATTTGTTTCACTTTCTTTGGTTGAATCTATGAAAAATTTAAAAGATAACACAATTTGACAGGAATAAAACAGTGTTTTTGCAAAAACAAACAAATTCCCAAAGAGCTATTAGCCAGAAGCTTGGGACACTCCACGGTGTGCAGAGTGCTCCTAAAAAGTTTGAGGAAACTTTTTTTTTTTTGAGGACAAAATCTACAGCAGATGAACAACGTCTGCAAGTTATGTCCTTATGAAATAGAAAAAGAAATACAGCCAAGACCTGAGCAGAACTGAAGAGCACCTTCAGCTGATCCATCTACTGTTCACTGAAGCCTCCTCACAAATGGTCTCAGTGGAAGGGTGACACTCAAGGCTGATGTATGAGTGGAAAACAGGTCTTATATAGTGAGTGTCTACAATGTCTGTAGAAGAAAGTGGATGGTCTGTCCTGGAACAGAAGGCAGCCGACATCCAAAGAGCTTTGAATGTCCTTCAAGAAGCCTGGAAAACTATTCCTGAAGACTATTTAAAGAAATGACAAGGAAGCTTGCCTAAGAGAGGTCAGGTTGTGTTGAAGAATAAAAAGGTGGTCAAACCTAATATTGACTTTCAAGCTTATCAGTACTGTTCAATCTCTGTTTTGACACATAAACTTTACTTCCCTGTATTCTTGTAAATATTTCAATAAAACACTGCACCCATTTCCAGGAAAATATAAAGAAATGAGAGGTGGCTCGAGACTTTTGCACAGTGCTGTAGTTTTGTAATATAAATGAGTTTTCATTGTTACAGTTCAACAGAGAAAACATATGGGAATATGTTTGCATGGTATGCTTGCAAATGGCCTTTGGGAGAGAGTCCGCTGGAAGGAACAATATTTTCACTCATATCCAAGTTCTCCTTTCAGGTACTCTTGCCCTTCCATTTATTAAGATTGTCTCAAATGAGTCACTATTCATTGCTATTCCAATAAGTTGATGTAACACTAACTTTTAAAGAACAGCAGTTGCTCGGCACAGAATACTCATGAGTAAACAAAAATGAGGCTGTCAGGTTCATAATTTTGGGTCATTAACTGTCATGATCATTAGGCAGGGGGCTATCAGACGAACACTAGAATAGCCAGCAAATGAAAAAAAGTAACATCAAGTCATTATATTAATGATTATTATTAATCAAAAAGGAAACGTATGTATCGCAAAGGGGCCACATTAAAAACAAGTCTGTAATATTACACTTTGATATGTTATTTAAAAAGACGATATGCATTTTACTAGAGTGACCTCTTGAGAAATCTCACTCAGAAGTTTGGAAGCTCTGTTGGCTAAACCAACACCGCCTTTTAATTTTAACCCTGACTTTGAAGTGGGATGCTAGGCTATGCTCCAGCTCATGTGGGGATAAATGATTGATGATGAAGTCAGGAACTGTTAAAAAGCAATCAGTAAAATCTTATATAAACTTCTGGCAGAGGTTATAGGCCTTGGTATTGTATTTTAAACATGTTGAAGACTTAGTTGGCACAGTAACACTGGTGATTTTTTCATGAACTTGTACATTTATTAAGAAACACAGCGTAGAGCATTCTATGGGTCTCAGCATTGCATCTCTCTGTAGACCTTTTCGATAGAGACCAAGTTTCAGTTTAAATATTAAAACCTTAAAGCAGAAGTGGCTTTCCTAGCCTCCCTGTTTACTTACTCATTCATAAGGTTGATCTTTATTTAAAAGCAAAATTGTGCCAATTAGAGGCTATAATCCAACAACAGCCAGTTCTAACCAAGACCTAAAGTCATTTTGCTACCTTATGGCAATTAAAACTGAGTGATCACATTATTATGGAAAATCAAAGGAGCATAAAAGTAAATATTTAACACCCTGTTATAGAGTTCACATATCAGCCAAGTGCATGAAGTTTAGCAGGCCTATAAATTTCTCTAAACTAAAATAATTAACAAGAGCAGATGGATTCCAGGAAATGTCAGGTCAGGACATTGCCTGAAGCCACTCTTTGCCACATGTAGCTCAGAAAAGGAGTTAAACATGTCGCTGACTTCTCACTACTGAAAATACTGTTTGTTTTTGGCTAGAGAGCTGCCTTGTTAGAGCAGGAGGAGGTAGCACAGATGACGGCCGCTCTCTCGCTGTGAAATCTATCAAATGCTCTCTTCTCATGTGCACACAATTGGATGTCACACAGACTCTGTATGAGGAAGCTGGGAGGTTAAAGACTGAACGGACCTTCTACAGCTCTGCCGAGTGATGTGTAGAAAAGTTCAGAGCACCACGTCTTCTCATGAGCTAATGTCTTCCTAATTACCATTTTTCAATGAGCTGAATGTTTTGTATGGTTGTCAAGTGAATACGAATGGATTACCGATACAGCGCGGCTGCGTTCCACTCCAGGTGCCATCGCTTTCACAAAGTCTAGTTGCTGTGCCGACCAGTATGAGAGGCGGAGCACAGCTGAAGGACACTTCTGATTGATAGATGAAACTTCGTCCCTCTCTGAAACCACCTACTGGAGTCCCCAGGTCACCACAAAATTTGGCTGCAAACACGGAGACAAACACACAAAGTCCCATTTCAATTGTGGTGCTAGAAATGGTGAATGTGCTCAATTTTATGGAAGTTCAAGGACAAAAGTAGATTTTGCTCCATTTGTGATGGGTGTAATTGATGTGTCCTTACAACCAAAGTTCAATGTGATGCTTACGTAAGCACTGCGGGAGCATGCCGCTCCAGGTGCCATTGGCGACACAGGTCAGAACAGCTGGAAATGAGAGCTCATATCCAGGTGAACAACTATAGCTCACGCTGCTGCCCCATTCAAAGTCACTGCCCTGCAGTACCCCATTACTGATGGCAGGTGGAGCCGAGCAGGTCACAGCTGGGGGAAAAAGAGGGGGAAGGGTTGGGAAAGAGAGTGAAGCGGGAAAAGTGTTGTTTAGAACAGCTGCAGTTGATGCTCTTTTTTAGTTTGCATGACTGCACTGTAAAATCACGTGAGAAAATAAGACTTAAGGTTTTAGTAGTCGATTAACCACTGATTTAAAAATAAGTTTATAGTTTTAGTAAAAAGTGAACATAAACATCTTCTTATCTTGGACTTCCCAGACATTCAGTTACATCCAGTAACTGCTTACATTCAATTCAGTTTAAATGTATCATGTGAGACTTGTGTACATTAACAGCTGTATTAGAGGTGACAGTGATGTGACTGCTTGCATTTGTTATTTCTTTTCCTAGAGGCATTAACTACAAACTTAGCAGAATCTGCTGTCAATACAGAGAAAACTGGGGTTATACATTGTTTAATGTGTACTTGGAGCTCACTTAAAGCACTTGCACCACAGTAAGTGTACAGGTAGGATTTTTCTGTAGCAGAACCTCCTCTCTATAGCAATATTGTTTGATTGTTTTATGGCATACAAAAAAACACAATCTTCTACAAATGCCCCAAAATAGCTTTGTTCAAGAAACACTCTGTTTAAATCCCTATTCATCCAAGCCTGACCACAGGTCTATGGTACTATCAACAAATGATAAAACAGTCATACTGTTGAGTACTGGTGAGTGATTGTCTGATAACCACTGTTTGCTACACTGTAATCTGTATGTAAGTCTATTCTGTGACTGGTTGGCAAGTGGTTGCTGACAGTCACTAGCATGAAATTAGTATATGGTGCTGCACTGCAAACATCCCTGTTTCTGCTTTGCGTAAAACTTTTTACAGCTTCACTACGACTTGATGAGTGGAACTTATCTAAGTTTAACTACAGCTTTGTTTGACAGTAAAATAGATCTAACAGCGGGTATACAGTAAAGCACAACTTTTGCATCTGTCCACTGCTATTAAACAAACATATGTCGTATAATGATGAACAAATCTGTTGGATTTAAATAAGAATAAAATAATAAAAGAAGCATAAAGATGTATTTAACTGCATCAGTGTGTTCACTCTAAGGTTTATAGTTATATGCAGAGCACTGCAACTACCTACAACATTACTGCAAAGCACAAATAAAGGGACCACCAAACAATTTTTATATACTTTAGCCTTTATAGCAATGCCAATGCTAGCTAGCGAGCTAGCTTTATGTATTGATATTATTAGGTTCTGCATGTGTGTTTTTGTTTGCCAGAACAGAGCTAATAGGATGTTTAGTAATGGGAGTATCTGAAGTGGAACAGAGCAATTTAAAGGGTCTGTTTTGCTACTGTGTAATAGCAGTATAAGTACTGTTTAAGGGTTGAACAGAGTTAAGAGTTTGAATGTATAATTTACCTGTACATAGTGGCATATTTCCATTCCAAGTCCCATTTTGGGTGCACATCCTCACAGGCGACCCATCCTCCTCCATTCTATATCCCGGTTGGCACTGGAATGAAACATTCTGACCAATGGTGAAGTCCTCTCCATAGCGAAGCCCATTAGCCGGCACGCCAGGGTCGCCACAGTTTATCACTATGGAGACGGACAAGTGGGGTTAAAGTGGACAACATGAGATAGAGATCAAAATTACTTTATAGGTCATACTATGGCACAAGGTAAATTTAATTTTGTTTCTATTCATTAATCTAGACTCTATCCATACAGGCAATTTAATAATAAAAAGTGAAAGAAAGAGGACACCAAAGGTGACAGATGTAATAAACTAACAGATAAAGAAAGAGGAAAGGTAAGTTAGGGTGCAAAGAAGGTGAAGTGTGAAAAATATTCAGGCCCTAAAGTACTGATCAGATTAAATCTAGATGAAAATATCAGAAAATGATACCTCAGGAATCTTAGTTTTAAAACTGCTATATTAGAGTAGAGGGAAAATATTAAGTAATTATCTCCAATAAAGCTTCTTCTCTTGAAAGTGGTGAGTTTGCAGTCGATAGCAAATTCCTGATCAGACTGTGTGATCTCATCACATTTCTGTGTGGGTTTCACTTCTCATGAATGAAACAACAGTGATATTAAAAATGGCCGAGGTTGTCCTGGGACTCTTTTAAGGAGCATTAGGATTCCCCAGACTGTACTTTTTAGGCACTGTCCTTCATAGTCTAATAGGCAGCTTAAATGCTTCTAAACCCACCCCAGATAGTGTCATGCCTGTTAATAGATGTGGAGTAGTCTACTGTAAAAGCCATTTCCTTTAAATCAGGTATTCTTATATACTTTTTCAATCTAGGAACTGATATCGAAGAATTTATAGCATTTCTGATTTAAGCTTTTTTTTCATGCTACTGCATATCTGGATACTGGAAAGCATTAATATAATCTGGGAATTCTCTGTGATGTCCCATTATCAAGAAGAACTTTTGGACACAGTATATAGATATATGTTAGAGGCATTTTCTTTTAATACATTATTGTTTTTTACTATTTTTTGAGTCATTTTTTACATTTCAGCAAAATACTGTCTTTCCTTTGGCAAATTAACTCAGTGGCTTTTTGTTGAATCTTCAACATTTTAGAGTAAAACAGTCAATTTCTTAGACGTTACTTACCACTGTTGGGTGGAACCACTTGACACAACTTTTTAAAGTAAACCTCCAAAGCATTTTTTGGAGTGCACAGTATTTAATTGAAATAAGACAAATTATTCAAATAAACTTAAAAAAACAACTTATCTGTTAAGTAAATTCCACTTGCTCAACTATGACTTTGCTTATATCTCATATGGTAACAGAAGGTTACGTTTTATGGCTATTTACACTTGGAGACTTTCCCCACAGATTCAATAAGCAAAATTAACTCAAGTAAACGATGATCAAGGTTATATAAGTCACTCTGTTGTCTGCAATAAAAATATAAAGATTTGAGGCTTATTTCTTTACTCCTATACTGTGGCATCATAATTTAAAAGAGGACATAAAACAGCGTCGCCTGTGCTTTCTAATCTCACACCCAGAATTTGGTGACATTTATTGGTTGCAAACTTTCATGGTATTACAAGAGATTTAATACACCAATTACATATATAGAGTGTAATTATTGCATACAGTTGAAAACTCTTCAAAGTCACCTCATGATTGCATGGACAAAATATTGAAAATACACCAACAAATGTACTAGACAGTACTTATATATGTATCAACCTATTGGTCAAATCAAAGCAGATAACTTACTGGTACAGTTGGGCTGTGTGCCTGACCAGGTACCATTGGCTTGACACTGTCTGGTGGTGGGACCAGTGAGCAGATAGCCATCCATGCACGAGTAGATGACAGAGTGAGAAAATGTTGTTCCATCCAAACGAAATACTTTGCCGTTACTGGGAGTGCCAGGGTTACCACACTGAACAGCTGCAGGACAGAGAAATGGAAAAGACCTCAGCAAGTGTCACCTCTAAGACAGTGGAAACACTGAAACACGTGTGGGTTCATAATCATTGAATAATTGACAAGGTACCATTTCAGGATAGATTTAAATCAATTAGAAATATCCCCGTACGTTTACAAAAGGGTTGCGTGCCCGACCAGGTCCCATTCGGGAAACACATCCTCTCTGAAGAACCTATAAGTTCATATCCCTCTGAGCAGGAAAAGTAGACCTTAGAACGGATCCTGAAATCTGTTTGTTCTCTTGAACCATGAGAGGGAATGCCAGGGTCCCCACACGAACCAGTAGTGTCACCTACATGGAAACAAAAAAGGATACAGACTTAGGTCCCTCACAGGTTTCTTACTGGTTTGTACCGAATTAAGGATTACACTTAAAGATGCTAATCCTTGAGTCAGTACACACTGTCTGTATAATGAGCTGTGTTTCAAAAATGACTCCAACTTATCAAAGCAAAGAAATGGAGAAAGAAACAACTTTGGTTCATTATTTGTAGGGTGAGGAAAACAAAACTGCAAACCGGACAAAGGATTTTAAAAGAAACATCTAATGGCTGCTTCTAAATATCAACGGGGTGCATATAGATTGTGCATATGCATGTGTGTGCATGTGTGCTGATGAGTAAATAGGCAGCGGTGCATGTGTTTGTCTTTGTGAGTGTGTGCGAGAGAACCTAGCTCTGTCCTTCTAGAGCTGCCTGGTCAGCAAATTGTGTCTGACAAGCAGAGCACACTCCTGGGAACACACACTTTCACACACAAAAAAGCTCACATCATCACACAAATACCAAGGCCTGGACTAATATATTTCTGCTCAAACATTTCAGATCAGTACTGCCTATTTTGTTAACGGTCTAAAAATTGCACCGGATTATGTGTGAGTGTGAATAATATCATAACTTGATTCATGTTTGTTAGATTTGGATTGCTAATTATGTTTTCAATTTGTTGCCTCCATTCACATTTATTGTTGACAATTAATTCAAAGTGTACAAGTATCTGCTTGCGTTTTTGTGTTTTTGACTCATACTTCTGAAAAAAATAACCTCAATTCACATTGGCTCTGTTTGTATTATAGTACAAATATCTAGAGGCTTGCTGCTAAATTGAGCTTACGCGTAGCAGAGACACAACATTTAATGATATAACATCTTTTGTAATGCCTTAGGATTTTAAACTCGGTTTCTCAGATGTAAATAAATAATATTCTACTCAATAAGTCTCTCTTATTTGCCTCAGAAACTTGAAAAAATAGCAGGTAAGAATGTAAAAACAGGAGGGAAAGAGCATATGTAGATGCTCTTACACATCTATATAAACTTACCCTACTAACCTAAACAAATGAAACCAAAAAAGATTTAAATAAAATTCATCTTTTTATAATCTTTAACCCTTTAAACTCTAACCTAATTTACCCTTTAAACCCGGGGTAGGCAACTCCAGGCCTCCTGCAGGTTTTAGATGTGTCTTTGATCCAACACATCTGATTTAAATGGACAAATTACCTCCTCAACATGTCTTGAAGGTCTCCAGAGGCCTGGTAATGAACTAATCATTTGATTCAGGTATGTTGACACAGGGTGATATCTAAAACCTGCAGGACAACGGCCCTTGAGGTCTGGAGTTCCCCACCCCTGCTTTAAAGGGTTAAGAAGAGAATTTCCAGGTGGAGCCAAGCAGTTGAAGGCTTCCATTTGGTAGCCTCGAGATCTCATCTCTGCTGTTGCAGATGTTGTGGTTCTCTTGGCTTCATCAGATGGTAGGTCACATTGGAAGGGTTCGCAGGTAAGTGTAAAGCAGCTGGAGAACTAGCACCTCGAAGTCTGAGACCACGGTTCACAGCTGGAAAAATGGTTGCTTGCACACTCAAGGTCTTGTTCACAAGTCAGGGAAGCAGGAGATTGAAACGGGCCACATGTGCAGTCATGTGGATGCTATACTGGTCAGTTGTGGTTTACCAGTCAATCTACATCCCCTCCCTGACCTATCGTACCAAGCTCTGGATACTGAGCAAAAGAATGAGACTGCGGATACAATTGGGCAAAAGAAGTGTTTAGATATAGGGTGAAAGGTTCAGTCGTTCTGGGGGGACTCGGAGTAGAGCTGCTATTCCTCCACATCAAAAAGTGTGGTTCATTCATCTGACTCTTGGGTGAGATATTGTCCTACTGGGAGGAATGCTCAGGGTTAGACTCAGGACATGGTGGATAGATTATTACTCTTGGCTAGTTTGGGAATCCTAGGTGTTCCCCTGGAGGAGTTGCCTACGGAGAAGGAGGTCTGGTCCCCTGTGACCTGGCCCTGCATAATTGGCAGAAGCTGGATGGATGAATTGTTGGATGGATGGGTGAAGGTACTTAGTTTTCCAGTAAGCACAGATTAAGGAATAGCTCAACATTTTGGAAAATGCATTTTTTTGCTTTGCACTCTTCTTTACAGCTTTCAGCTAATACCTTAGCATTAGGACTCCGGATACACAGGATAAACATTGGCCTGGCTCTGGCCAAATGCAATGAAATCCATCCAACGCTTTGAAAGAGGAATTAATACAGCATTTCATTTGTTCAATGTGAAAAAGGATTTAAGAGTAAAAGTGACTATTTGTGACCTACTGAAGTGGCACACTCAGTGTCCTGTGAAATCACACCTTTCTTTTACTTGAGGTTTTTGTTCGGATCAAGCAAACAGTAGAGGGCATAGAGCTTTTTAGGTTTTGGAGGTTAGAGGCTTGTTTAACCTTTGAAGGGAGAAAAGCTGTTTCACCAGCCTTCCCAGTTATAGCTTCATTTTTAATGGACAAACCTGTGAGTGGTTTAAAAAATCTCGTGTAGCTCTCAGCATGACAGGACGTAAGTGTAAAAATCCTAAGATATTCAGGTATTGCTTAAAGCTTCTGCAGATGGTAGACAACTACAGTTTGGCTCAGTTATGAAACCCAAGCCATGTTCAATTATACAAATTCAGCCAACTCTGAACTGTTAATAAATAAATTCCAAACAGGCTGAAACTCTCCCTGGCATGCTGATTATTAGAATACCATAGGCTGTTTGAATACTTTTGTTAGAAACTGTGGCATAACAACTTGTTATTTTCAGCATGGCAAAAGCCAAGGTCTTTCATTTCATAGGCCTAATAAATAAATACTCAAGATAAGTGGCAAGGTCGGCTTGTGAATTGAATTTGCAAATCTAAGATCTTTGAGAGCCAAGTCTCAAGTAGCTCTACGCTCACAGCCTGAAAATATCATCAAATATCACAAACAGCATCACTTCATATATGCGTTATCTCATCAGCTATCATCAGGCAGAATAACAGAACAAGCTGTGCTGCTGTTGGACTGAACTCTCATGTCTGCAGATCTTTGGTATGGACCTGCCAGGTGAAAACATGAATCACCGCTTCTTAAACTATTACCCTGCCTCACTCCCCAAGTCTCCCTGGGCAATTGCTGTAAATAACAATGTATTCTTAGTCAACTCGTCTGGAATGCATTTTCACTCAGTTTGTTATATAAGCGGCAGCTGGGAGCCTCTCAGTCTGGAGAGCCACAATCATGCCCCCAGCAGGCCAACTGAGTGTCACATAACTTAGATGGTTTGTTTACACATGAGGGAAGGTAAGGAGGCTTTCTGTCTGGAGAGACGGTCTAGCCCAGTGAGTAGTGAGATATGCATATACAGCAAATACAGCAGGGACTGAAAGCTTGTGTAAAGCACTTTACAGAACAATGAGTGTTGCAGCTACACTCCACAACATTGTAATAAAATCCACTCACTGTAGAAAAGGAAACACAGCTAATACTTGAGAAAATGCAAAACTACAAATAAGCTGAAATATTTCAGTATTTGAACATGTACTTTAAGAACCTACTTACTTTACTACACTGTATCGATCATATCATAGAATCCCTCATAAAAGCAGGTTAAACATTTCTGAAACACAGTGAAACTGGCTCATGGTTAGTTGACCAGAAGAGAAATGCACATGGTTAAGAGTCCACGACTGAGGTGACTGTAAGTGTGGGGTAAAGTTAATCTCCGGAGCCCTTTTAACAGACAGATACTGATATACTCTCTTTTCTAGTGCCAAGTCTTCCTTCCATATGTTCACCCATCCCTTCCATTATCCCTGACTGAAAGGTTCAGGAAAGTGTCTGCTGGATATAAAAGCATGAAGCTCTCCGCACTTCAGTCTGCATGTTTAGACGTTTCGATTTTCATCTACAACTGCTATCTATATATTCGTCTTTCTGATAGGGTGGACGTTAAAGTCTGTGTATTCAACAGAGGTTAAAATGGTTACCAGAGCAGAATGGCATGGGGGCACTCCACATCCCATTGAGCTGACAAGTCCGGGATGATTCTCCTTTCAGCTGTCTTCCGCCCAGACAAGAATACCGAACCGTTGAACCAAATGTAAACTTATCTCCGCTCAGCACACCGTTTGGGGGAGAGCCGGGATGACCACAGTCTACGACTAGAGAGCCACAGAGGAGAGAAATGAAGAAAACAATGGATGGCTCGTTTTGACTCAGCAAAGCTCTGTGAGAGGAGGTGCAGCTACTTCTGTCAAGAACTAAGGACAGATTAAAAATATATGCAAGGATTAAGGATTAAAAAGCTGACATGACACTGCTTGCTAGGCTTTAAGGGAATCTTAAGAGTAACATATAAAAAGCAACAAAATGAAAAAAAAATATGCAAGAATCATTTCAATAAATTCCAAACCCAGTCTTGCTAAAATACTGTCTTTCCAAAGATTGTGAGGAAGAGAGAACGATACTAACCTATGCATTCAGGTAGCGGTTTGTCCCATTGTCCAGTAGGTTGACAGGTCAGTACAGGTGATCCAAACAGGTAATACCCAGGATTGCAGTCATAGAAAACCACTGTGCCAAAGGTAAAGTTGCCATGCTCTATTTTGCTCTGCCGGATTGAGTTGGCTGGGATACCTGGATCAGAGCAGTTGACCACTATACACAGGGACACACGCAGAGACACACAAGCACAGACACACAAGCACAGACACAGAGACAGAAAAGCATGTGTTATTTGGCATGAACCAGAGAGGGCAATCTCTCTTCCCCCTCTTCATTTTCCCTATTTGGAAAGCGGTTTTGCAGAGTAGTATAAGGCAGACCAAGGAGGACATGGTGAAGAAGGAACAAAATATCAGACGTGGAGTTTAGGAGGGTTAATGCAGTAGATGCTAAGGGATGAAAGGGTGGTCAGGCAGGTTTGTCTGTAATGGATCCAGAACTCAAGCAGGGTTATGGCTTGTTATCAATGTGCTGCATTTTAATTTTACCCAATTCATTGGCACTTCATTCTGTAAACTGGGCAGAAGGCCGGTAGCTTGTGTACAAACTCGTGCGAGTGAAGCAATTTGAGTTGCTCTGACTGTTATTTGGACAATCAGGGTATGAGATTCATAGCTTACTGAAAAAAAGTTTTTATTCTTGAGACTGGAGCCATGAACAGGTTAGACATATGTTGAGCTCTAAATCTACCTCGAAACTTCATCGAAATTAAGGGAAAAAAGATGTATTTTTATCAAGAAATTAAGTTTTCTGTTACGACGGTAATAATAGAGGAGATTAAGCTGAACAAAGTTAGAGGTAGAGTTGAGGTGGATACAAATGATGGGGATAAATGAGGATGGTTGCTACTGGAGAAGGCACTAACTGTAAATAAAGAAAGAGACTAAGGTGGTATTAAAGGTTGGGGATAAATAAGGTTAGGGGTGAATACACTTAACTTTTCTCCCCACCTTTACACGTTGGGGGTGGGTGGCTCCATTGGCGGTTAGCCTGGCACTGAGCACGTGCAGGCCCCTCCATTTCATAACCCCGATTACAAACAAAGCTGACCACATCGTTGAGATTGAAGCCGTTTCCCACCGTGCGGCCATATATGGGGCTTCCTGGATGGCCGCAGCTGATCGCTAAGGGAAGAAGTGTAAGACAAGAACACGTTTATTTGCACGCAGATTTGTTTCTACAGAGTGACACCATTCTGTTGTTTTTCATGTTGATGTGTAATCCCATGATAGGTTTTTTTCAATGAGATAATTAAATCCTTAAAAAAACATATGCTGAGATCTATGATTTGGTGTTATTTACTAAAATAGTTGAAATATTTAGTTTGTAGCAAGCAATTATTGAACAGAAGTAATCAGTGCATTTGCTTGGGACTGTCTTCACTCTTGATAAGCCACATTTAGTGTACTTACAGCTGTGCCAGTGACACCGATGACTGTTTTGTTAATTTTTCATCTTGTTAATTGAGTCATTGTATGCTATGAGAAAAGAAGGAGGCCGAGGACTAGTTAGTGTCAGAGCCACTGTCCACAATGAGATGACGGACATCAGCAAGATGGCCACAACCGACTGTATGCTTAGTGAATAGCTCAAGCAGCAGAAACCCAAGAAAGAGGAGGAAGGAGAAGAACCATCATGGAAGGACAGGCCCTGCATGGTATGTACCACAGGCAGATAGAGGAAGTGGCTGACATCTAGAAATTACACCAGTTTAGACAAAGCTGAACTGAAAGACAGCACAGAGGCACTAATTATGGCTGCACAGGAACATGCTGTAAGTTCAAGATCCATAGAGGCTGGGGTCTACCACACCAGGTAAGACCCCAGGTGCAGGCTGTGTAAAGACGCCCCTGAGACAATCTTGCACATAACAGCAGGGTGCAAGATGCTAGCAGGCAGGGCATACATGGAACACCATAACCAAGCAGCCGGCATAGTTTATAGCAACATCTGTGCTGAGTATGGCCTGGAAGTCCTTAAGTCAAAATGGGAGATGCCCTTCTAGGGTGACTGAGCTAATTTCCTGTGGGACTTCCAGATACAGCCAGATAAACTGGTGATGGCTAACCAACCAGACTTTGTAGTGATGGAAAGGCAGAGGAAGACGGCCGTAGTGACAGACATAGTCATACTGAATGACAGCAACATCAGTAAGTAGGAACACCAAAAGCTGGAGAAGTACCAAAGGCTCAGAGAAGAGCTCGAGAAGATGTGGAGAGTGAAGGCACCAGTGGTCCCAGTGGTAATCGAAGCACTAGGTGCAGTGACTCCCAATCCCAATCCTGGGCCATTTGACCTCAGTACAGCACATGATAGAATGGGGCTAGGTTTCACAATGGGTTCACCCGAAACCTTGGCTGATTATGACCCACACCCGTTTTCACACCTTGGCTCGTGTGATTAGGTAGAGGATCAATAGGGAGTCCATGACACTCTTGGGGACACTCCCATAGGGCTTAAAATCTGGGACTCTCCACCAGTTGCTCTTAGAACTGAAAAAGCTTCTCGGATGAGAGATGAAAAGTCTTCAAGGAAACTTAAAGAAGTCCAGATGCTTTTCTTTCCAAGCTCCTTAGACTCTCTTAGGCAAACTTTCATCACTTTTTCAGAATGAGATCATTGCCCTTCTGAAAATTGAAGCTGTTGCTAACAGACTCTTTTCATATGATACTGGGTGGTGGATCAAAATTTGTTTTTACATTGTTCATAATTACATCAGTTTTGACAAGTTCTCAAACATCACTGAATAAAATACAGCCCCAAACCATGATATAGCCTCAACCATGGTTTACAGATAGCCGTAGATACTGCTGTGATTTTCCTGACCTACTCCATAAATACTGATGACGATTTAAACAAAAGTTTAAAATTTCTTTCTTCACCTTTTAACAAACAGCTACCCCACCCCCACCCCACCTGCCCAAAATCACCAACTGTCATCCAAAAATCATCAGACATAATGACAGGACTGAAAATGAGAAACTGAAAAAGAGAAACTTTGAAAGACTTTCACAAAGCCCGGAGCACTTTTGCTCTAGACCACTTAAAAAGCTGAAAGAAACTCTGGCGCCTAGGAGATATGAGGAGTGGCTCAAGACCTCTGCACTTGTAGCTTATACAATACATCCCAATTGTAGCTTACCCACTAATGTCATTCACATACATAACTTTATACTGCAAAACCATTTCGTACCACTTGTGTGTCATTCTCTTACTAAATTGCAAAAATCCAATCATGTAAAATGTACTTTTAGACATCAAAGCTACAGAAAGATAGAATCTAAACCAGACATGAAGATCAGAAGATTTGTATTTCTGGCTCGAAAACCACATCAAGTGCAGATTTGGGCCAAATATGTATGCCTTTCCTACAGTCATTCATAAATATTTATGAAAATGTCAGATGACTGAGAAGGCAAAGCTGGGATCCTAATTTAGGGTCATTATTTTGGAGATATTAGGTCTCACCATCTTCTGTGTCAGAACTGAGTGTGCACTGTTTGCAATCGTGCATCATAATTGTTCTTCTTGTTTCATCCACTGAGCCTTCTCGGCATTCATGTGATGTTTGCGTAAACAGGCACTTTAGTGTTACTGCCAGTCACTCTCTTATCTACCTCGCAAACTACAAACCTTTAAATTATTTGGAGAGGAGAGGAGTCTAACCAATGTAAAAGAAAAGGAGTTGGTGGTAAAACACGGTGAAGGAGAAAGTCAGGGAACAGAGAGTAAGAGGACACTAAAGGATGAGAAGACAACAGGGAGAAAGAACAGCTAAGGAGAGGAGAGCAGAGCAGAAATAATGAAGACAAGAGTAGACGAGAGAGGCAGGAGGCAAAGCACTTGATCAGGAAGAATCAGAAGTTTGTTTGCATGCCTAAGATACAAATTTATCTGACACCATCAGCATGCCCTGCAGCTACACACACACACACACACACACACACACACACACACACACACACACACACCATAGTCTCATTACCATTCTGTTTTTGTGTCTCTAAACAAGAGCCTCTCATCTCCATAATTACAGTATAATTTGGCTGTAAAATGATTTCCCTCAATAACTCCTGCATGAATAACCTCAATAAAAACAGCATAGCACTCCGAGATATGCAGAATGATACAGACACTATCTGGACCACATAGACACAGATGAACGCAAAGAAAAGCATATAATAAAGGCCCTATTTTGTACATTGTTTGTTGTTTTATGAGTAATAATGAAAAACAAATGCTCCGTCTACTCTCGAATCATCAACACCGTGACACTACCTCTGTTTTGTAAAGACTGTCTTAATTTAGGGAACAAATGGGCTGCCTCTTTCAGGAAAAGGTGCCTTTAATTGGCTTCATCATCACCACCTCAAATGTGCCCTGTGTGATGCCTAAAAACCTTCACTATGCTCACAGCAAGTAACCAATTTTAGATTTTCACAGTAGCCTGGGCAAGTTAGGCCACTCTGTTTTATTCTTAAACCCAACTACTTATCTCATTTAAGGCATACTAGCATTTTTAACCCTCTGGCCCGATAAGATTTCTGGTGAGAAGCCACAGTTACTCAAGTCTACTCTGTGAATACTTCGAATGAGGATAGCTCTCAAACAATATTTATGTACTGGCTGTAGTAAAAATAAAAATAAAAAAAAGTCCCAAATATCTATATTTCTTTTTAAAATTTGATCTTACTGACAAAAACTAGTGGAGACGTTGGTGGTGCATTCATACACAGTGTTAGAGGTAATGCCACTGCTGGTCATGATTACTGAAATATTCATTTTGCTTTTACGCCATCTTTAACTCAAACATGCATCTACTGTTTGAAACTACAGTACAGTTTCTTAAGCTGACAAATATACTGCTCAGATAAATTAAAAGAACACTTAGAAAACACATCAAATCTCAATGGGAAAAAAACAATGCTGGATATCTATACTGATATAGACTGGGTAATATCTGGGGGGGAAAAGGATGCCACCTTGTTTGAAAGAAATGAAAATTATCAACCTACGAGGGGCTGAATTTAAAGACACCCCACAAATTTAAGTCAAAAAATGATGTGAAGTTCATTAAAGCACCTACACTACAAACCCAGTGGTTTGTATGGGGCCCAAGTGCTTGAAGGCTTGCCCGACAATGTTGGGCCTCCTAATGAGATGATGGAAGGTGTCCTGGGGGATTTCCCCCGACATCAGCAGCGGGGCACCACTGAGCTCCTGGACAGTCTGAGGTACAACCTGGCACCTTCGGATGGACTGAAACATAATGTCCCAGAGATGTTGTGTTGAATTTAAGTAAGGCAAACATCCTCCAGGAACTGTTCACATAGTTCAAGAGGACATGCATTGTCGTGCAGCAGAAGGAGCCTGAGACGCACTCCACCAGCACAGTGGGTCTGAGGATTTCATCCCGACACTTATACCCGATACCTGGCAGTCAGGAAAGATAAAGGTCTGTGCATCCTTTCATAGACATGCCTCCCCATAACTGACCCACAACCAAATAGCACAATGTTCTCGAGGGCTTCTCCACACCCTTTCATGTCTGTCATATATGCTCAGGGTGAACCTGCTCTCATCTGTGAAAAGCACAACGTGCCAGGGGTAACTGCTAACTGGGCTCCATGGTGCCGGGCCTTGAGCACAGGGCCCACTAGAGGACATCGTTCTCTCAGACCACCCTTATGAAGTCTGTTTCTGACTGTTTGGTCAGCGACATCCACACCATTCAGTGGCCTCCACCTGTAAAACTATTCCTGTTTTGGGGGTTGTCTCATTGTTAACAAGCCCCTCTGCTACTTAACTGACCAGATCAATATCCCTGAAGTTTTACTGACTTCATTCTATATGCTGATTAAAAAATGTTCCTTTTATCTTTTTTTAGGATCTGAAGCTTTATAGAAAAAGACTCTCTCTGATAGTTGGGACAAAAGTGAGTTTAATCCTGTGCATAATGTTCTTCTTCATCTTTCCCACTGAACAAAACCTACAGTTGTTTTCAGCATTAAGGCTTCACTTAATGCTGAAAACCATATAGCCATACGTAGCCATGTCGCTACATGTCTGCTCTGCTGCTTTAAGGGCAAATTTAAAGAGCTTAAATTTGAGGTAATTGTGTTTCATCTGAAAACAAAGAAAAAGATCTCAAACTATATTTCAAAAAAGGAAAAGTCTGATTCGACCAAATTCCACTTACTTAAAATTTGAATGATTTACTTGGTGATCTGGATTTCGCCGTATTGGGATTGCTCCCACATCATCATAACTAATGTTAACTAATACTTCAGGTTAACTGCAACTCTTCAGCTTCCCTTTTATGCTGTCATAAGTTTGCAGCTCAGAAGAATAACACTGAAAAACTATGATGATGAGATATGTTTGCCTTCAGTGCTTTCTGAAAAGATTTTAAACAGATGGAGAATTTTGTTCATTTTGGGTGTTTTTAACCAGGAGTACTGACATTACCCCCAAACAGTGAAGTGTATGTAAGTAAGTTTATGTTTCATATCTAATTCTTATAAGATCTGTATGACAAAAATCCAAAATTGGGTTGTCTGAGTATAAAATTCCACATGGTGATCCGGCTGTTAGCACTGTTGCCTCACAACAAGAGAGTCCTGAGTCTGAATACACCATGTGGTCAGGGTCTTTCTGTGTGGAAATGCATGTTCTCCCAATGTCTGCGTAGGTACAAGCAGTGGGGTTAAGATAGGTGTGAATCTGAGTGCAAATGGTTGTCTGGACTGGAAACCTCTCCAGGGTACAGTAGGTACAATTATAATAATGAAAAGGAGATCATCATGATATAAAATTATGTCATCAGTAGTTTTTACTTTCACATGGGACACATCCCCATAAAAATCCCGTGTTTGCTTCCCTTTTGGACTACCTTGCCTGACTTCTTAAAACCAGTCTTTTCCAGTCAGTTTCACAGAATCGCTAAGGTATGACATCAAAATTCAGCAGTTGCACTGATGACCCAAGAGAAATATCAATCATAATCTAGAAACAGAAAGATCTTTCATCACATTTACCAAGACAATTTGCATGTTTTGCTTTGGCGTTCTACTGCAACACCTTACAAATGTTGTCTCACATAGAAGATCTTAATTTGTCAAACATGAGGCCTTTTTCATTGGTATGCCTCCAAAGTGATTTCTAAGATGTATGATATTGATTCTTCAACTCCACAGGCAAGCAAAACATCCAAAATTTAAATGAACTGCTGAGCTCTTTATCAAACCCTTCCTCCAAATTGCCTCTATTTGACTTCATTTTTTTTTGTTATCTGTAGTAGCAAACAGCCAAATTCGTCATAATTTTCCTGATCATGCCTCGGTGCTAAAAAAAAAGGTTTTTATAAGGAGTTAAAGTAATAACCACGGTAACCACTATAGACGTTAGTGGTTACCTTGGTGTATTGTGTGACAAATACGTGTCAGAATCTTTTTCAGAGGTGAGCTCATGTGTTTTCTTACGTATGCAGATGGGTAGTTGTCCAGACCACTGGTTGTCTTGGAGACAGATACGGACTGATGAGCCTATTAGTCGGAACCCAGGGAGACACTGATAAACGACCGTATCACGGTAACCAAAGTTTTCCCCGATAACCTGGCCGTTCACAATGCCTTCTGGGATTCCACAGTGACCAGCTGCAAGAGAGAGATTGTGGGAGGGGTCAGACTGCACACACTAAAACAACTTCATTCATTTGCACTTTTAGTATCTAAAATTTGATTCCTGGTTGTCAACGTTTCCACAAATGTGTCTTTTGTCTTTTATTGCATTGTATTTACTTATTGTTGTTGTGAGCAGGTGCTATAGTGGGTGGCTGTTCGGCAGATATTCAGATAGTTAAAAATTTAATATACCCGTTTTATTTCATCCATAAAATGTCTCTTGGGGTTATATAACAGCTTGGCTTAAGGGCTTGCACACCGAATCAGTTTCATTGTGTGATTCTAAGCAAACACAGCAAATTGGATCAGTTTCTGCGCTATGATCAAGGCTCAGCTGCTCTGTTCCCACTTCAACATTTTCACAACTGTATTACTGCCCTTTCTAACACTTTCAGTGTTCAAATGAAGGCATCTTTGTGCTTTTAAACAATCAAACTTGGTAAAAACTTAACAAGCGGCGTGTGGGGCCCTCTTTTCTCCTTGATCAGATTCATTCACAGAGGTCTGATTGATGCACGGAGCTACCCCAAAATGCTTTAAAAGGCGTTCCACAAAGTTAAAAGAGAATGTGTATTTTCTGCTCTCAGGGATTTTGAATTGAGTATTGATTTTGTTCTTTACAGTAGATAAAACCTGCACCGTGTCCCTGGTGTCAGCAAATGCCAACGATTTAAACACAGCCAGGGAAGTGGAACAGAGGAGAAATGAACGGGCTGCCTGATAATAACTTGCCATTTCAAATTCTGTTTGAGGTGTAGATTACAGAGGTTAAAGGGCACTATTCAAGCGGGTTACACGTTTTACTTTCCTGACTATGTTGCTGAAAACTGTGTGTTGGCAAATAGGAAATCAGTTTAAATTTACAAACAATTACAAAGTTAGAGCAGACAGAAATCATTTCATTTCAAGTAATGTATCACACAACAACACACCTAAAAAAGAAAGCAGTTTAAATGTGGGGTTTTTTTTTTGGTCTGGGGGGGATTATGGGAAGGAAATAAAGTTCACATTTTTTGCTTTTTAGCCTTAACTACTAAAAATGGCATAAATAACTACAGTTGTGCATTTTTAATTTGCAAAATATGCACAGTGAAGGCAAATCAAGGCTAATAAGAAAAGTCATTGAAGGAAAATGCTGTTTATAGCACTTTTCAGGACTTGGTTTATTTATTTCTTGACAGAATCATGCCTCCTCATCAGTTTAGGTTAAGTTTCATTGAACCATTCCTTTATAAATTGCATCTCATATCCCCCCTCAGCCTGTGAAGTATTCTGGGAAGCGCTGCCTCCACTGAGGTTTCACGAAGAAGTGACAACATCGTGTGGTAACATCTGTTACCTCTGGCTGGCATGCTGACAGAAGAAAGCTGCGGGGTTGGCTTTTTTTCTCTGGATTATATAAAAAGAGAAAATTCAAAATGAATTTATAGTGAGTGCACAGCAGCAGCTTGCTCCTGATAGTTTTGCCTGTGTGGTGGACCAGGTCAGAGAGAAGCAGCTGTGCAGCCACACATGAGGAGGAAGGCACATACCTACAGTCGATACCTGCTCTCATTAGATTGACTTGAAAAATCACATCTTTGCAGCTCCGTCTCTACTGGAGGTGTTTCATTGTGTGTGCGAGTATGTATGTAGTGTATTCTGTAAGCCCAAGGCTGAATATTAGTGTCTAGATATACAGGGTGGGCCATTTATATGAATACACTGTAATAACATGGGAATGGTTGGTGATACTAAAGTCCTGTTTGTGGCACATTAGATATGTGAGGGGCAAACTCCTCAAGATGGGTGGTGACCATGGTGGCCATTTAGAAGTCGGCCATCTTGGATACAACTTTTGTTTTTCCAATAGGAAGAGGGCCATGTGACACATCAAACTTATTGGTAATGTCACAAGAAAAACAATGGTGTGCTTGGTTTCAACGTGACTTTATTCTTTCATGAGTTATTTACAAGTTTCTCTTTATTCACAGCCATTGACATGTCAAAGAGGTTAACACGTGAGAAGCGGATCGAAATTGTGTTGATATCTGGTGAACGCAGTAACCCTACGAGACCACCCATCTCCCATGCTACAGTTAGCAAACTGCTTGCTAAGTTTTGTGAAACTGGTTCAGTGTTGGATTTGCCAAAATGTGGACGCAAGAAAACTGTCACTAATGAAGAAACATCAGTGGCTGTCCTAGCTTCATTCAGCAAGAGCCCACAGCATAGCACTCGCCGCATGTCACTGGAGAGTGGCATTAGTCGAACATCCCTTCGGCGGATATTAGCTACTCACAAATGGCACCCTTACAAACTCCAGCTACTGCAGCATTTCAACGAGGATGACCCAGATTGGCGCACAGAATTTGCAGAATGGGCAAAACAAAAATTGGAACAGGACCCTCAGTTCATGCAGAAGATTTTGTTCAGTGATGAGGCAAACTTTTATGTGAATGGTGAAGTTAACAAACAAAACCACCGCTATTGGTCTGACACTAACCCGCATTGGATGGATCCCTCCAAGACTGTTGGAACAACAAAAGTGATGGTTTGGTGTGGTATATGGGGTACAACGATAGTGGGTCCATTCTTCATCAATGGAAACCTCAAGGCCACTGGATATTTGAAATTGCTACATGATGATGTGCTTCCCTCTTTATGCACTGAAGCTGGGACGTTCCCTGAGTTTTTGTGCAGCACCTGAAACTACGGATACTGGATGCCTCTGCTGGCATTTCTCCTGCGGTGTTGCTATCAGTGTGTGAAGAGTGGGAGAAGAGGGTTGCATTGACAATCCAACACAATGGGCAGGACATTGAACACATTTTATAAGTGGTCAGAAACTTGTAAATAACTCATGAAAGAATAAAGTTACGTTGAAACCAAGCATACCATCGTTTTTCTTGTGACATTACCAATAAGTTTGATGTGTCACATGGCCCTCTTCCTATTGGAAAAACAAAAGTTGTATCCAAGATGGCCGACTTCTAAATGGCCACCACGGTCACCACCCATCTGGAGGAGTTTGCCCCCTCACATATGCTAATGTGCCACAAACAGGACTTTAATATCACCAACCATTCCCATGTTATTACAGTGTATCCATATAAATGGCCCACCCTGTACTATAATTTATATTATAGTATATCTTTCAGCACACTCCTGGAGCTGTTGGTACATACCTAAACATCGTGTTTCAGTTCCACTCCAAAGCCCAGATGACAGGCACTCTCTGACAGCTGACCCCACCAGCATGAAGCCAGCATCACAGGTAAAAATGGCTGTAGCACCGAATGTTGTCTGAGTACCAATCTTCTTTCCATTGGGTGGGGATGGCAGCTCACCGCAGGAGATAACTGAAACACACGGTCAGGCACAAGCAATTTAAAAGCAGTTGTGCACCAGTTTAGCACCAAGTTAATTTGTGTAGCTGCTAGAGCTCATTGGCTTCAGTGAGAAATGCTACCAATGCTGGCAAGCTGTTTATCAGGTAAATTTGGTGCCAATAGTGTTTTTCTCTCTTTTTTTTTTTCCTTTTCGTCCTCACACATCGAAAGGCCTGGCAAGGAAAATAATAGCAAATCTCAGAATGTCACAGAATTCTTTAAAGGAAAATGACATTGACTCAAAATGTCACAGAATCCCCACAGAAGAAATAATAGATCATATTCAGTTTAGAAATGTCACTGTGACTCTTCTGAGTTAGATAACAAATTCAAAGCATACAAGTTTTCTTTGTAAATAACCGTCGTCACATTAGTAGAAATAAGACATTAAAATATATTTTAAATCCATTTAAACTTTGTAAAACGGCTTTGTTCCTGGCAGAAATTTTGAACAAAATCGTCAAAACAAGTGTGAATGTGAGTGAATGAATAGTGGTATTGTAAAGCGCTTTGGGTGCCTTGAAAAGCGCTATATAAATCCAATCCATTATTATTATTATTATACCTCTTCTTGTTTGAATTCAGGTGTTTTCAGACCCATTGCTACAGGTCAGTTTGTGAAATTTCTTCCCTCCTTGATTATCTTTGTCGCTTACCCTGACAGTGCGGCCTTTCATTCCTCCAGCTCCAAACTCCGTTGGATAAGCACTCGATGTGGGCGGGGCCTAGCCTGTAGTATCCCGGATCACAGGTGAACACAATACGTGTCTTGTATTCGTAGTGTGACCCATTGACAATCCTCCAGCGGCCATGCTCTAGAGAGAACGACCCGATGCTGGGACATACTACCACTGCAGAGTCAGACAGTATGAAGAGGAAAATAAACCATCATGAAATCTGAATGAAGAACACATATTTTCTGTCGGTTTGCTATATTCATATATGCTTCCATTTGCGATGTTACTCAGATTTGGCATTCATTTTGTTGATATTCTGCCGGTACGTGGGTGTTACTAACCAGAACATCGCGGCATCTTGTTGTGGTTGCTCCATGTTCCATCAGGCTGACAGATGGCTGACGTCAGTTCTTTACTGGAGAGTCTGTACCCATCGTTACAAAAATAGGAAACTCTTGTTCCGACGGAGTAGTCAGATGTTAAAACGCCGCCGTTTATAGGAGCCTTGGGTACCCCGCATGAGACAGCTAAGGGAGGATGGATGCACACTTGTAAGATGACAACAAGCACACAGGCACAGAAAAACTCAAATGCACAGTTATGCCTGTCATATAGGCAGGTTTGATGTCTACCTTTGAAATGTTTATTCAGAATCAAAAACCAGCAAATGTTTTGTATATCTGTAAATCAGCTCCAAGATGTACTTTTATTAAGTTATTAAAGTAAAAAAAAAAGATTAGCAGCAATTACAAGTTGTCTTCTACATGTATAGCTTATAGATGTAGAAGACAACTTTTTAAAAACATCTTTAAAAGGTTTCCCTTTTTATTAAATTAAAATGAAAAAAAAAAACCCACTGCTATTATATTTACTTGGTCAGTCTATCAATCTCTAAATAACAACAAATTAAAGGGTTTGTGATTTTGTGAGATGTGACACCTAAGCTATATCTGTTTATCCATGTCCATACAAAATTGGAAACTGTGCAAGTGCAATAGCTGTGTTTCAGTGTAATATGGGTATGGA
>NW_005187429.1:4110579-4166476 GCF_000239375.1 Pundamilia nyererei
CGACAGAAAAGCCGATCAGCTGATCATTGATCAGTTTCACGATTGAAGTAGCAACAGGAGAGGGAGGGAGAGAGAAGAGGCACTCGCTCCATATATCGGTTGTTAACCCTAATATGGAAATGCTTTACAAACATTCAGAGATGAACTTTTACACTTGCTTTACTTCTCTCTTCCATCACGTGAGCACACTGCTCCAACGTGCTACGGTTATGAGCCGAGTTACGCTGTGTCGTAAGTTTTGTGAGGTGCTTTTTTGATATTTAATGGATCGGATTACATTTTTTATTTCTCTCCGATATCCGATCCAGTAATTTACGTCAGTATCAGACCGATACCGATACGTAATATCGGAACGGTCCATCTCTAGTATGGATCAGAGTCAAAACAAATAGTCTATTTCAGGATTTTTGCATTATTTTTGAGTATCCATTTCATTTCATTCAATGGAATTTACTAATGCTTTTATTCCAGATACTAAATTCTTCAGCACAGTTGTATCATTTCTGCAAACTTTCCTCACAGAGACAAACACACCTTGGCACGCAGGTACAGGAGAATCCCACGCATGGTAGCCAAGTGATGTGCGGCGGCAGGTTGCTGTGGCATTGCCTATGAGACGGTATCCACGGTCGCAAGCCCACCTCACCACGCTGTTAACGTGACCGCCGCTCTGTGAGGAGATGGAGCCGTGGAGCGGGGAGTCTGGGGTGGAGCAGTACAGAGCTGCAGTGGAAAAAAGCACATTTGAAAAACAAGGATTTGAAATTGCTACAGACCGGGAGGGCTACTGTCATCAACAAAGAAACTTGCACAATAAACACAAAAGAGGTAAAGCTCATTTCAGTAGATAGTGCTGCACTATATCTGCATGCAGGTATGCACCATTATAAAGGTTAGCAGTAATAATAGATTCACTAGCAGAGATTCTCACATGTCTGCTATTATGAAATTACAAAGGTTGAGATAAATTCCTGAAACTTGTATTAATGTGAGTCACTACTTATTTATAATACAACAGGATGTCGAGCAAAAGAAGACTAATGGACTTTGATTTTTCCAAAATGATCATGTACAAGACGTGCTTTGTGATTTGAAGAGCTCGATGCTTTTCCTCAATGAGCCATGAATTAGAGAAAGGAGTCTAATTAAAGATATTGATGGTCATGTTCCTAACAGGTCTCATACCTTTCCAGGCGATCTTAAAAGAAAGTTTTTCACCCAATTAGGAGCCATGTGACAACTATATGAATGTCAATTATAATTACACATAGTCGCTCTTGGCAGAGCCCTCTCACTGAACAACCAGCGAGTGGAGTTACAACGGACATGAGACATTACTGGACACACCGCCCGCAAAGTCATTGATTGCTATAGGTAGTTTTATTAAATATTCTTAATAAAGGGAAACATTAATCCTCTACGACAGACAATAATGGCATCTGGAGGGACTCGTGCTGCAACTGCCAAAAACCTGTCAATTTTAAGTGGACCTATTAGGCTCATTTCCACCTCCACTTTCAGTAAGTATCTTTATATGATTCACACATCTTTTTATGTGTCTGTAATTCTCCAAACTGGGCAAGAACCCCACAACAACATCTTAACTTGTCTTATGTATTAGTGATAAGCCTGTTTTGTCCCTCTAGTATGCTACTGCCCCAGTATCTGTGTGGTTGGGTTTTGAACCAAAATAGTCTGAGACCACTTAAGAGTTGTGAGGGTTTTTTGTTCACCCCTTTTTTCTTGGGGTAGAATCAGTGCCAGGGAAGTTTTGTACAGTTTTGTACAGTGTTTTGTACATTTCTAAGTAAGCATGTCTGACACAATTTATTTCTAAAAGCACTGAAAGTTTAATCAGCATATAGCAAAGCAGCCAGTTGACAATATCTCATCAGATGGTTCTTCCCCTGTACTAGTTTTAAGATTGATGGCATTAAACTGCTGATTTTAATCTCACATGGATGTGTTTCATAATGACAATAATATGTTGAGAAATTTTTACTTTACTACCTGACAAGAGGACTAAATTTTCTCATTGTAATTAAAATTTCATCACATTATGTTTTCTCAAAGGAGGAAGTACACTCACCGTCATGCACTGGCTTGATTTTCCAAGTTAAAAACATAGCCGAAGTTGAACCCCGGTATTAGTAGGCTTACAGCATATGTTTAACATTTCTTGCAGATGCTCACATTAATCACCGCCACCAAAGAAGGTTACCGAGTGTGAGCGCGTTTAGCTTTTTTTTCCTGTTATTTTTCTGCGCATAATTCATCATACAGTGCAGTGGTGTTTCAAAGGTTAAAGAAACAACCTCCTGGCTAGAGTATATGGAGTGAATAAGCAAACTAAACTGGTAAAATTGTCTCCTCCCCTTTACTGTCAAAAATGTCCTTGAATAAGGCACTCAAGCCTCATTACCCAACAGTCTAAAGCTACTCAGCAGGCCCAGGTGCAAGATTGCCTAAATGCAAAGCTTGCTGTAAAACAGCATCTGTGCTCATCAAGATGTCTTCACACAGATAAAACTTAAGAACTAACCTATAACGCATTTCAGTAAAGTGCTTTAGGAGGCAGACAGAAGTTTGCTAGAAACATATGTTAAAGATAGAGAAATAAGGTACAGCGAGATATTGTGATATTTTTTTTCACGGACTTTCTTCCCATAAGCTCTCAAACTTTCACATCTTTAAATATTTATTGTGCAAATTAAATGGTACAAACAGCTCCTTCTGTCTGCCTCTGTCTGCTGTTGTCCTTATTTTCATGCATTATATTAAAAGTAGTAGTAAAATAAAGTTGGGATACATACTTTGGTACTCACCAACATAGCGAATTTTGAAGCCTTTCTTGTTTGTGCCATGGTCTGAAGACCAGCGGACTAGGAACTGGTGTCCAGAGGTTGTGAGGTTAAAGGGTGTTGGCAGGTCACCACTAAGTGTCGCCAAGGTGGGGCTGTTGGATGTGGGACCTGACAGGGATTAAGATAAAGTGAAAGAGATGGAATAATGGAGAGAGAGACAGGGAAAGAAAGACAGTAATAATAGAAGGAATGAGACATGAGAATACAGTGACATTTGGTATAATACAGTGGTGTGTATTCTTTCAAAAATGTGTCTATGAGTGTGATGTGTGGCTCTCTGATGTTGAAATCTGCGTTCCTTTTTGTGTTTTTTACCATCAAAAATCTCCAACACGTCAAACTCTCTCTCGGTGTGAAAACTTTCAAAGGTTATTGTGACATTGTATCCTTTCTCCACTGTAACACTCCACGAACACATTTGGAGGTTAGGGTAGCTTTCTGGCCAGCCAGGGCTTAAGATGACACCTGAGGAGTCGTATCGCACATCATGTGCAGGGCACTGAACTGTAAGTAAAAAATAAATAGCAAAGCCAATTGTTATATTGAATGACTATACAGCTTGATGGGTTTTTTTGACGGTGTCAAGCTGAAAATAGTAACTTAAACTGGTTTTGTACTGGCATCCACTGACCTTGGCATGTTGGGGGTGGTGAATCCATCTGCAGCCTCTCTCCTAAGCGACAGGTAAGAATCTCACTGCCAACCAATGAAAATCCAGGATGGCATCTGTACCTGATGATGTCGCCTGGAGACACAAAATCAGTGTGTCTATAGAAAACAGAGCTGGTGCTAGCATAGCTTAGAGTGGCAAACTCTAAGTACATTTGAGTGCTTGATTTCAACACATTTCCAAGAAAGTCTTTACATTACAGCCTATGTACTCTAATGACTTTAGAATTAAACGTTTCAATAGAAAGCATCTTATCAACTTGTTGAGATGATGAATTGTTATAAATTGCTACAAATTTAACTCATACAAACTTCAGCTTGATGACTGGCAATAAAAACATGAAATATTATCACATGCCAGGAGCAATTTTTACTCGAGCCACATCTTCAGTACAGGACTTTTATTTGACTTTAATATGTTATTACTGAATGTGACCTTGTTTTGTCTTCAGAACCTTCTTAACTCTTCGTGGTATAGACTCAACAAGGTGCTGGAAACATCCCCCCGAAGAGTTTGCTCCACACTGACATGATAGCATCAAACTGTTGCTGCAGATTTGTCAGTTGGGCCTCCATTGTTGTTCCAGCACATTCCAAATGGGCTCTACGGGATAGAGTTCTGATGACTGTGGAGGCCATTTGAGTACAGTGAACCCATTGTCATATTCAAGAAACCCGTTTGAGATGATCTGAGATTTGTGATCCAAGAAACCATCACCAACAGCATTACAACACCAGCACCAGCTTAAATCACTGAATGAAGGCAGGGTGGATCCATGTTTTTATTTTGTTTATGTCAAATTTTTTACCCTATTCTGAATATTGCAGCAAAAACATCAGATCAGATGACATTTTTCCAATCTACTATTGTACAATTTGAGTGAGCTTGTGTGAACTGTAGCCTCAGTTTGCTGTCCCTAGCTGTCAAAAGTGGCACCTGGTATCATCTTTTACTGTTGTATCCCATCTGCTTCAAGGTTTAATGTGTTGTGTGACATGCTCTTGTGGATACCTTGGTAGTAAAGAGCAGTTATTTGAGTTACTGTTGTTTTCTTATCAATTTGAAGCAGTCTGGCCATCCTTCTTCACTGACCTCTGGCATCATCAAAGCCTTGTCACGAAGCAAACCGCTCCTCACTGGATATTTTCTCTAGACCCTACATATGATTGTATTGGAAAATCTGCCATCCTGATGCTTAGTTTAAAGTCCAGCAGCTTGTCCTAATGCCTCAATACCTAAATGCATTCAGTTATTGCCAGTTATGTGACTGGCAAATTAGATATTTGTCTTAATGCACAACTGAACAGGTGTACCTAATGAAGAGGCCAGTGAGTGTATATGATTGGATTGGTGCGTGTCTTAAACCAATAAAAAATGAATTACAGAATATATATACACAATATAACACCAATCATCCTTGATTTAAGTCTTCATTCGTGTTATCGTGTGCTTTTTATCCATCAAAGTGACACATCTGTGAGCAATGGCAGGCAGACAGACAGCTCACCTATCTCAAGCTCGCCATCCTCCATCAGCATGTCAGCACTGGGAACTTCTGGAGGAGGCTGGCAAACCCTTAATTGGTAGGCTGGGAGATACAGAAACGGAGAGGAGACAGAAAAAGGAACAATGTATAAAAAATGTGTTCAAGGATCCCGTGTTAAAATTTAAATGTAATTTTTTTCCAAGTGCAATGAAAGGACAGAATAGTGTGACATTCAATCTTGGTCGCATCGGTTTAACTGAACTTTTTAAGTTCAAATGGTGGGCAAAGTATGGAATCAAGAACAGATCAGCTACACAGACACAGCACTGTCTTGAATCATAAAGAGGAACTAACTTCACAGCCACTGAGCTGAAGGCTGTAATCAATATTACTGCATGACTGTAGATCACTTGCTAACAGAGAGAGAGAGAAAGAGTGAAAAGAGAGAGCGAGTTAGAGAATAGAGGCAGACACAGACAGGAAAAAGGGAGGACAAGAAGCGAGCGAAGGAGAGAGGGCTAAGGGCTGTAAGTCAAGATGAAATTGACTATGAAAATGAGACCTGCCAATAGCTTCTGATGCTCTAATGCATATCAAAGCCCTGTGGTCTATGAGTGCGCGCCAGGATGTGTGTAAATGTTTGAGCAAGTGCATGTCTATGTTTGTGTGTGCAGCAAGCTCTGTGCTTCTACGCGCGATGAAAGGATCACTGTTAGCAGTCATCGATTTCGCTTAGCTCTGAGACCATTTTTATAGCTACTTCCACATGCGTGTCACATACACTGGCTCTCTCAGCCTCGTGTTCATGATGCTATTCACCCGTGCGTGGCCCTCGTCTGTGTATGGAAGCTCCACACCTTTGAATTCAACCACTCCACTGAGTTGACTGATGAAAATGAAGAATAACAAGTATGTAATCCCGCCAACGATGGGAGCGCTGAAGTAGATGAATATCCTCAAAGGGTGGCTTGATCCTTCTTTTGGCGCTTATTTGGCATTTCAAACTAAATTTTCTCTTTAGTAGCTGTCTCAGATTCAAACTAGGGCATTCTGAATTTCTTTACAGGTCACTGAAGGACACTCAAAAGAAAACTTAAGAACAATACTTTATAGTGACAAGTTTCTGCTTAAGAAAACGTCAGTGCAGCGAATCATGAAAGGTTCCCATTCTTCTGGTAATTATTATGCAACAATTTAAGTTCTGTACGGATGATCAAATAGGCTGCTCTGCTCTCATCTTTCTTTCATTCTCGCTGTCTTTCTTGTTTTCTTCTAATATTGTCTCGAAAAGAGACGCGACCAAATAATGCTAACTACTACTGCCATACATGTCACCCCCTTTCCATTTTATCCATCTTCCCTGTCACTTTTTGCTGTTCATCGTCCAATAAAGCAGAAATTGAAAGTAAACTTGAATCCATCAGATGGTGCTGTTCCTGTGTGAGTGTGACAACTGACAGTTAAAACCTGCCAACAAAAATTCATTAACAATGTGTCATCTGTCTGAAAAAGGGAAGCCTGTTCAACTTGACATATTTTCACTAAAGAGCACTGAACAGAAACTTTTGAGAAGTAGGAAACAGGCTTCGGGGGGGGAAATAAAGAGCCGTGGGTACATCTGTGAGAGAGAATGCGGGAGAACCAATGAGAAACTGTGTTGTGACGGATGAAACGAGTGCAAAAAAGTGACTCATTTGAAGCTTTCAAATTTTTCAGGAACCAAAACTATCCTGACATTAAAAAAAAACAAGCAGCCATCTTTACAGTGTAGTGACGTTCTTGTTATTCTAAAATATTAGGTTTTATTTTGAAAAATAGCATCATCTTCAGCTTGATGACAATTCATTATGACGGCTGTCAAGAGCTCATGAGGTTCTTTAAACATTATTTTGTCATCTTTAAAAAAGCCTGTCATCTTTTAGTTAAAGTGAAACCATTGTGGAATTAACTTTTGTGTCATAATGACACATACCAGAAACATTAGTCAGTAAAAATATAGATTCACCCATTAAATGAAATTTAGATGATAATTAAATGTAATATAAAAAAAAGAGTTTTGCATTTCCCTGCTTCTAAACATTTTGATGATTTCTTATGTACTTTAATGTACAGTATGCTATGTGTAGGAATCTTTAGATGAATGGAGTGGTTTTCACCATAAGCAGTATTTGAAAACAAAAAGAAATACAGAGGCACCGAAGATTAAGGTGAGATGAAAACCTAAATGGCACAGACAGTCCAGGAATGGAGAAAGAGCAGCTAAGGACCAGGACAAATACTCCAAAAGTCTGTGAAGGGAAAATGACTGTTTTTTTTTAAAGGTGTAAGACAGATACAAAACACTTCTTTCTACTAACAGGGTGCAAAAGACAAACACTCAATAGCTGATTTTTTTGAACCAATGCAACACACATTTTTATGAGTAAATTGCAGGTTTGCTGCTTACTTTGTTTTTTTTCTACTGTATGAGATAAAGAGATAAAGCCATCAACGTGCTTTTTAATCTGACAGCGTCTAAGAACACAGGAAACCATCATTTAATTGGAAGTTCAACAAAAACAAGATTAATGAGCTTTTCAGTTGCTAAAAAAGTTCCATCCCTTGCAGTGCTACCTTTAGTAGAACCACAGTAAACAGCATCAAACAAACAAGCCTATTAGGCTACATTAGACCTCTACTAAGCAATCTTATTCCTGTATTAAGATTAGCACTACTTTATTAGACATTTATTAGTTAATGGTGCATTTATTAATATCTGCATCACACACACATATATACTTATATATATATATATATATATACACACACACAACGATGCCTTAAAATCCCATTTCCTTAATTAGTTTTATACAATTATTTAGCAAGCATTCCATTTTTGATATAAAACATGACTTCATTGGTTATTGTGTAGAATTATATAATGTAATATTGATGCCATACATAAACATCACCATCACCGCATACTCAGACATGAGTATATTCACCGTTTGCAAAAACAAAAGTTAATGTTGAAAAATTAAAATAGTATACTTTTATAATGAGCAGCAGGGGTTATTTTGCCAAGCAACATGATGATGTCATAATATCTATAGATACGTAAAGATGTACCTGTGCTCGAATGTTGGTTGTTTCATGGACAAACAAACAAAAATACAGATTGTATTGTCTATTTATGGTAAGATCATTCTAAAAAAAATTATCATAAAGCATTACCAAGTGTTTTTTTTAACACATTTGGAAATGTTACCAACTGGTTTAATAATCTCTTCTTCGAGCAGCCGAGACCTCAAAAGCTTTTCAGTGTCGCCCCAAAGTGAATCACACATCACAAACTTTGTATTAACATTTTTTTGGAGTCATTTTTAAGCATCATTTAAAAATAACTGGGTAGTAACAGTGGGCGGGATAGTGGTATAGTGAAACTCCTCAGTAGTCCGCACTCAAAGATAAAATCGGAAAGACGAAAGCTTGAAAATGACGAGTTTAGTCATTTCAAAGAGAATGTTTCTACAGTGTTGCTATTATCAACTCGGTTCATAACATTAAGAATATTAATTACTAATCACTGTGATAGGATGTGGCAAAGAGAGGAAGATCAATTTCAATGAGTCAGAATGAGTCAAAGGAAGTAGCTCTGACTGTGAAGTTAAAGAGAGTTCAGTTCAACAAAAAACTATTGGAGCTAGAACTAATGATTGCGCTACACTGTTGCCATACCTCAGGACAACAAAGACAACTACAGAGAAAAGCGCTAATGAGAGCATCATCTGTAACTGCGCAGACAATCAAGTAACATGCTTCTACGGCAGGCTGATATTATCATTATCTCTGTGATAATGTGGTCTCTTTCTTACCATGATAACTTAAGACAAAAAAGCCGGCTCCAGAGAAGTCCGAGTGGAATTTGATGAGGATGATGTTGGACGTTGAATAGACGGACTCCAAAGCTGTGTTTCCGCTGAACTGTCCAATCTGAGGAGAAGACTGATCTGGACCATCCCTGTGGTAAAAAGCCCCAGAATGAAACACAAACAAAACATACACAAAACCTGTGTGACCAAGAAGACAGCGAGAGACTAAAGGCCCATAAACGAGTGGACTTGATCTTTCTTTATAGAACAATGGGCTTGAACGTCCACCTAAGATATAATTTGAATAAGTTATTGCAGTCATCGGTGACAGTTAGATGGCTATTTATGTTCAGGAAATGGTTGCTCCAAGGCTAGAAACAAAGACAGAAGAGACTTGACGATTTTTTATGAGACCTGCTCCATTAACTGCAAATGCAGATGGACATTGTGTGACAAAGTGCTGGCTCCAACAGCGACTGTGCATGGCTATGGGCTCATCTTCCTTCTCAAACCAATACAAACCACAATGTCAAAAAGCTCATTTAGATAAGAAATGCTCTGAAATTTAGATTCAAATTCTCTGACAAAGTAACAGCTCTTGATAACACCACAACCCACAAATCTATGGCTCTCTTGTTCTTGCTTGGGGATGAGTTCATAAATATTGACTGAACTGTTGACAGATCATAAGAATAACAAATGTTAGTCCTGGTGTAGACTTGGCTTCACTGTTCACACATGGGCCTGGCATTCGCAAAAAGTCACACAATTACCCGAGAAGGCAGGCAGGAGGTTATCCATCAAATGGCAGGTCATGCTCTCAGTGAACATATTTCACCTTTAATGACAGCACCAGCTGTCAGACTGGAACTAACCAATATCAGACTCATTATCTGTGATTAAAAAGCATAATCATGAAGTTAAATTAAATGATTATTTCCTGCTGTTAAGTGTTTTTGGAAGAGACTAATTATACCTGCCAGGTTATGAACAGAATCATCCCCTTCTCTGATTCGCATTGGGTGGCTCAGAGTCATCAGAGCAGTTGCACTTATTGCCTTCCACTGCTTGATTAAAGCTGATGCACTCGCTCGCTAACATTTATTAGTATGTTAACGCAACACTTTCAGTACAGAATAGGCTTTAAAGATAAGGTTGCACAATATATAGAAACATCTGTGACATATATGGAAACTTTTGCAGTGGATCGCTGTAGCAAGCCTCCCAGTTTGAGACCAATTAGCAGACTAAGCGACTGTCAGGTCGGCTGGCTCTGGGCTGAAGAGACCGCTGTGAAAATCACACCTCTACCACTGACACCGCGCTCTCTACGGGGAGCCAGCATGATTGCGTGACTAAGATCGGGAATTTTTACCGCATTCTTGTGTCGTCTTTGCTTCAGTCCGTCCACTTTTCTGACAGACCAAAGGGTCAGAAACACGCTGTGCGACCAATTCATGGAATTCACACAATCAGCTGTGGGTGGGCGGCACATGCTTCAACTGTGTTGTGGTGTGGGAAAGACAGGCTGGATATCGCACAACTATAGACTAAAACTAGAGCTAAACAAATCACACACCAACTGCTGAAGAAAACAAGCTGCTTTTTTCAGTGGATAGCTGCTAAAGAGGAAGGTCTGCAATGTCATGTTTGTGTAGAAGCCAAACAATACCATAAAGCAATAAGTGTGAAATTACAGATTTGCTTGATATAACTGAGCTATACACCATCCTGTAGCACTCTGAGGAGTGAAGCAATGGATCAAATGAATTAGTAAGCTGCAGCAATTTTGCTAACAAGTTAAACATTACAGTCAAGGAACTGCTGTTTTTCTATTCCTAAATGTCTTATTCCTGCTTTTCTGACATTTTACAGCCAAATCAAATCAACAACTGAGCTTGAAAACTTGATTTATTCCTAGAAAGTTAGGTTAATGAGTTAGATTTGATATTGGAGTGAGAAACAGTTGACAGAGTTGCAATCCTGTGAGGCTTCTTCTCAAGTCTGAGGAAAAACGGAACTGTAAAAGCAGTTTTGACAGCATGGCAAGCGTGGAGCTAATCATATCTATAATTTCATGACTTCTACAGACAATAAAGGCATCTTGGAATATCAGGTGGTGAATGTTGTGAGAAAAATACCTTTTATATTTAAATCTGAGCTAAATTAAAATCTAATTTTCATTATATTTTCTGCTGACCTAAAAAGTTGAGAGTTCTCAGACTTTCTAAAGAGGAGAGAAAGTTTCTTGTTAGAACAATTTTACAGTTTCCGTGTGGCTAAAGAAACAGCCAGACCTGGACATCTGGAAGGTTGGCAGTGCTTACAGAAAGACAGGATAACAACAGAACAAGCCAGACATTCGGTCCTTCTGTGCTGGTCTAAAAATACACGATTTGCAAGGAAATGTATCAGCAGCAAACCACGTCTTGTCCTGCTGTTGTGTTCTTTTTGCTCAGCCCTGCCTCAAATGCCTATGCGGCTACATCGCTCCGTGTTGTCTTTTTATAGGAAACAAGAGTAGGTGAAGGGACTCTGGAGAAAAGGGCAGCATCATGGCACCCGTAGCAATAAACGATGCAACGTATTTATGGTTCTGCTACCACCTTGTACCTGCAGATATCTATGTAGCGTGGTATCTAAGCACCATTTAAGCACCTGCATTGACAAAATGTCTAGTGTTGCCAATGGCTGTTTTCCTCAAGAAGAATAATGAAGAGAGAAGTCAAGGCTGGTTAGCTGGGAAGAGAACGATGTATTGTATATAACATATAAGGCTGGCCGAGCATTAAAGATAGTGTAAGGGACAGGCCAAAGAAGAGAAAGACCTATGGCTAAAAACGAAAATGGGTAAACCGTGACAAGAAGAAAATTATATCAGAGTGACTTTATATGCATGACAAGGTGTCTGCAGTCATAGTAACCTTGCAGGAATTTAGCCAATTAGTGGTTAGCTCTGAAAAGATTTTAAAGAGCGTAGCATCCGGCTAGAGAGAGAGAAAAGAAAGTGTGTGTGAACAGAAAGTTATGTGGTACAAATTAAATAGTTATTCAGTCAAATAAAACATTTCTTACTTAAACTCAGCGAGAAGAAGGGATAGCATTATAATAATAGCACATAATGAGCATGAATACTGTCAGTTAAGAAGTAGAGCAAATATAAAACGTGCTAATTGAAAAAGTAAATAGCACCTACCAGACAGTAATGTAGTCATATATGGGCTCTGTGCTCAGTACAGTAAAGTTGATATAAATCCCGTGTCCAGGAGGAACTCGAACGCTCCACACACAGTCCTGGAAATTTGGGTATTCCTCAGGATGGCCGGGAGAGTAAATGGTTCCGTTTAATGACGTGATGTTACCACCGCAGAGTGCTGCAAGTGAGAATATTAACAGAATTGCCCTTAATAAATTACCCGCAAATTAGAACTGCCATTGTGAAGCTTCAATAATTGTCGGGATCGCTGTGAAAGAAAATGTCTCTATCACTCATGTAATGACCACTGGATAACACCTGAACACCTTTAATAAATTGTCATTACATTTTTATTTCTGTCCCACAGCTCAGCTGACTCTCAGCTGTGCTGATGTTAGAACAATATGGCGTAATATGAAATGTTATCATCTTGAAATTAGAACGATTTCTTTCACGTGTGGAGTAAACAAAACAATAAGAGTAAGATAATTTATAGTGAGAGTGAGATTATTAATCTTTAAAACAGTAATAATATCTGTCTCTATATATATGTATATTGTGTTTATATCATTAAGAGACTATATTGTTATGATAGCACCACATATCCTCCAAAAAAGTAATCTTTGAGAGTGAAAGTTGATGAAAGCACATGTATGTCTAACAAATTAAGGAATTCATTATAAAAAGAATTCATAGAGAAACTTCTTCATACTTCTTTTGGAATTTGTAAACCCGTGCATTATGATTTATTATGTGGTGATACATTATTATTAAGTGCCCTGTAAGCCTGTATGAGAGGACAACAAAAAGATGCAGGAGACTCAATTGAAATCCAGCTAAAATGATCAATCGCCTTTGATCAAAGAAAAAGATGAGTAGGCATAAGAATAATCACGTAATTTACCTTCACATCGTGGTAATGGGTGGTTCCAGTTCCTGCTAATTCCGTGCAAACATGTGAGCGAGGCTTCTCCAATCAGAGAGTATCCGGGCAGACACTCAAACGACACCGTCATCCCAACACTGAAATCTGTGCCAATCACGATGCCATTTCGAAACGGTCGAGGGTCTGGGCAACTCTGGAGCTGGTAGGCTGCAGAGATAATAACATAAATTATTCAAAAAAAAAATCAACGAGGCAGAAACGATTTGTTAATTTAGTCCTGTAATGTGCAACTCATCACTACGAGCCACAGTATGAACTGCAGCTTCAACTGTGAACAGTCAGTTGGTTGAAAAAACTAAAATCAAGCAAAATAAATATATACAGCAAATCGATCCTTTCTAACTCTGCATAATGAATCATCGTTCAGCACAAAAAAAGTGGAACAGGATACAGCCAACCATACAACCGTACGAAGCTCAGAGAATTACTCTCAGTTAGTGTTGCTGGTAAATTGTATACATTTCAGATTACATGTTAATAGTGTAATCTGAGTATCCTAAAGTACCCTGAATGTGTTTAAAAAAGGAAAAAATCTTAATCATCCTATTTAAAAGCTGCTTGTCCAAAAAGTTAGTTAAAAAACACTCATCATCTTTGTGACTTGTTTTGCTGTCAAGTCATTATTAACAGGCATGTCAGTGACAGCCAAGGTAAGCGTCTCATCTGTTATGATTGACAGCTTCGATACCATCAGTCCCGCCTCTCCTTGATTCTGGTTGGTTAATGAGAGAGAGAAGCGACACTGGCGAGAGCACTACTTTTCTCCATGTTAAACTATTTCCACCCAAGAGCGTCAGTGTGAGCATCGCGAGGGAATAAAGCTCAGAGCTGAGGGTGATTTTTGCACGCCGATGAGCTTCATAGGCTGTTTGCGGAGACAAATGCTAAATGATCTTTACTTTGTAATTAAAGGATAAGTTAATTTAAATGAAAAAATGACTACTGTAACTCTGTATTCCTCTGGCTTGCTTAAAAAAATTTGCAATCTTCAGCTAGAATTTAAAATTGTCACACACACAAAAAAAAGAAAGATGCGGCCATCCTGCATCAAAAAAGATAGTTCTCGTTTTTAACACGATGCCAAAATATTCTCAAATCACATCCGCCAGCTTGAAGTTAAAACATAATTGTTGCATAATTGTCCGCAGCCGGTGCTACAATAGCCAGGGCTTGGAAGGAAAACATGTCACTGAGACAGACAAACACTGGGAGAAATAATGGTAATGGGTAAAATGAAATTGAGGGTATTCATATTTTCCCCGTTTTAAAACACTGTGGCAGTGCTGCTGTCAAGAGATAAAAGGTATTATTCATCAGCCACTGTAATATTCACATTAATGGAATTAGGCGAAACATATTTAGGCTATCTACAAGATTTGTCATAATAAATATAAGACTACTCAAACCATTTTAGTGCCAGACAGAATAAATATAAAACTCCTCTCATCATTGAAATTAATCCAAATTGAGGACCTGCATGCACCCAGTAATCTTTTTGGCAAGCTGCTTCTGTAGTCAAGAAACATTTTTATCCCAGTAGATGAATTCGTTGTTACGGTAATCGCTCCTGAGAAATCAAGTCACAGTGAGACAGTTGTTTCCACGTCGGCAACAGTCGTGGTCTGCTCTTGTTGTCTCTCTTAGGAAATGATCGCTGTAAACAAGATGTCGGAGAGGTGCTTTTAGAAGCAACGTTTACCTTGATACGTGATGTGGAACCCGGGTTTGTTCTGTGAATAGTCACTGTGGAAAAAAAAGCTGGTTTGGTGGGTGGTGCTGAACAGAGGTTTGGGCATGACTGGGCCGCTGAATCGGTCAATGACAGAGCCCGTCTCCAGCGTTCCGCTACGGATCTCCAAGTAATCGTGGATTGCTTCAGTGGAGAAGTTCAAAAATTGGAGATGGATGCCTGGGAAAGAAAAAAGCAATACGACGCGTGACGTTATACGGATAAAGTCTCCTGAAAAACACTTGCACTTTATCTCATCACCAAAACCAAAAGCAAACAGAGAAACAAGAAAGAAGTGCTACAGACAGAGAAAACAGATTCTCACACAAACTCAAAGAAAACACTTGTTTTAAACTCTACTCAAAAGTTGACAGTGTTTCTTACCAAAGCCGACAGGTAAGTTCACCATCCATGTGCAGTCTAATCCACTGGGGTAGTTGCCGGGGTAACCAGGACTTAGAATCACTCCACTTACATCTGTCATAGACCCACCACAATGGGCTGTACACCCAAACACACACATAAATAACACAGAAAGAAGGAAAAAAGGAAAAGAGTGTTTCAGCGTTGAAAGCAACACATCAAAAGCAGGAGGCTGACCTCACAGGAGGAAGCAGACATGCTTCTCTTTTCAAAAGACACCGCTACTGACTCGAGATTTTATATCTATAACCTGATATTTTGCAAGTTTAAATAAAAAGTTGACTTTAAGTAATGCACACGCTAAACATGTTAGCGTTGTTTGAGCTGAAATGTGTCCAGGGCTTGTTTGTGCAGACTTTGCCTCTGTGCATGTTGACGCTTTGGTTCGCTCTGCATGTTTATGGCAGGGTCTGATTTAGCTTTGGGTCAGTAGTATTCTGCACAGAATACCAAATAATCAGCTCATCACAGGAGAGTAAATTGATCAAACAGCTTATTTCCCAGAGAGCCAGTGAAGGCGGTGGAGGCTGATTGCATCATTTCTGCAGCACTGAAGTTTTGCATGTTTCCCAGCACATCCAGGCTTGAATGCATATGTGTATGTGTGTGTGGATGGGTGTAATGTTGAGGAAACACCTACCGATACACAGCGGTACAGGATAGTTCCATCTCCTAACAGGTCCGGGCATACAGGTTATATGGGCATTGCCCTAAAATGATAAAAGCAACCACAATCTTTTCTTAGAAACAACTAAAGAAATCCCTGCCAGTGACTGCACTGATTTAAACATGCTGTTTTACATTTTTTCCATTAATCACTGTGCATTTACATTAATAGTACAGATCTGTATATTAAGCAGAACTTGACAGAATACTGTACAAAAATTGGGCAGACCACACCAGAGACATGCATTATTCAGGAGTTATGCAAACCACATCAGAGTTGTATGTTTAGCAAGAGCTGTGTAAACCACTTGAGAGTGGGGTTTCCTTTTGACTCTTTTAAATAATTTTTGGTTTATGCAGCCAGTGGATAAAAAGAATGAATGGTGGCAAAGCTGAACATGCTTTTACATTAAAAAACCTAGATATCTGGAAATCAGTTTGCATTAAACAACTAGCAGTATTTGTGATTTATGTTCATCTGCCACTTAATATGAAAAGAAGGACCAACGTGTGGATTTTTTACCTGAAGAGAGTATCCTTGTTCGCACGAAAATTGCACAACATCTCCCACCATGAACCTGTCTCCTTGTCTAATTCCATAGTTTGGAGTCTGAGGTTCTGGACATGACTCCAGACCAATAGCTAATAAGAAAAAATAACATGATTATTTGGAAATACCGCATGCCTCTGATAAAAATGCTTTAAAGATATAGATGTACCTGTATATTCCAGGTGAAATCCAGCAGCTGAGACACTAATATCAGAGCTGAAGCTGAGATAGAGGTTGTTAGATGTACTATTCAGGAGAGGGGGGATAGTAGTGCCTGAAAGCAGGGAGAAAAGGAGAAGAGGAACAGAGGGCCATGATCACATTTTTTTCCTCATTTTTCAACTAAGGCCTTTAAAGCACATGATCTTAGTTATCTGACAGCAAAGGAGACAACAAAGGCCTCCCAAACCTACATTTTTACTTTTTTTTGTTAGTGAAGTGCTCTCGAAGGAGGGAGAAGGGAATTACTTTTATTTGAGACATCTGTTTTATTTGAAACCACTTTTCAAATGTTGGTTTGACCTACTTAGCGTGGCAGGGGAGAGTACAAAGTTAAAAAAGAAAAAGGGGATGCAATACTGAAGCAAAGCTGGCACAGCACGTCAGTATAATCATGACCCTTCAAAATAACGTATTAGATGATCTTTTATGCAAAGGAATATGAGCATACTCCAGTCTCCTTATTAGCAGAAATGCCATTTATTTTTCTTGGCATGCTTCAAGATGCAACAGTGGTAACAACATTTCCTGATATAAGCTACTTGTGGATTTATATTTCGCAATCGCCACTTCAGAATAAAAAAGGGTCGATTTGCATTGTGTTGTGCTCGCTGGCAGGTGTGCCAGAAACAGAGACAGATCAGCAGTGAAACGGGTCAGTAGATGTTATTGGTTGCCTGTTGTGAGGGAAAATAATTAGCACATTGCTGAACAGTCTGCAGCCCCCCTGTTGTTGTTTTTACATTATCATTCATTATCATGACGGAAAATAAAAAGTGCTTTTTTCCCATAATAATAATTCCTGATTGATGCCAAAATAATTAACTGCATTGATTTAACTATCGCAGTTATTTGAGGATGGATGACAGTATTAATTAAGAGTTGTAATTAACCCTAATAAAAAAAGATCCATCTCTTCCCTACAAAGATTTATTCATTAATTATATTTTTACATGAAATCCAGATAGAATAATGTTATTCTAATTGTGTTCCATATAATCTCTAAACTAGCTTACTATAAAGATGTCAAGTCCTCTCATAGATTATTTAATACAACTAGGAGGTACCCAGATGACTTTGCTTCCCTAAAAGCAGTATAGGTTTCCTGAGGCGATTATGACTTCTCCTTTGGGCAGTGGTCTGAATTATATGAAAAAGTAAATCTGGAATGCAGGTTAAATCCAAACTGAACAGACATTTTGGTTGGACATGAGGTGCTGGGAAATTGTAGGGAATTTCCATTTTATGGCTTAGTCACACTAGAGTGAAAATAGGACAGCAACCTTCTTGCAGGTACGAAAAACTGGTACTTGCCCAGGGATTGCACTGAAAATGCATTTCTTTGCACTTGCAAGTGGTTCCTTCAAAGAATCGTCACCCAGAGTTTGAGAATGTTGCATCCAAAACTTGGTGGCCACTTCTGATTGCAAGGTGATTGCACAGGTCATCTGGTGGAGCGTAACCTGTGTGGTCTGACTCAGATGCCATTTATCTGTTTGTTACAGAAGTCTCAACTCAGCTGCTGACTGGTTGTATTCTGCTTATGTTCCTATAAAAATGTCACTCTGGATTTAATCATTGGTATTCTTAATCTCTGGCTCTCCTCCACACCCTAACTTTGTCTTGTCTTCCTCCCCTCACCTCTAACCAGTGCGCCTCCCTGAGCTTGGTTATTCCAAAGGTTTCTTCCAGTTAAAAGGGAGTTTTTCCTTCCCACTCTCAGCAAAGCACTTTATTATTGAAGGGTCTTTACCTTAAAACATGCCTTGAGGCAACTGTTGTTGTGAGTTGGTGCTATATAAGTAAATATAAATTGAAATGAACTGAATAAAATGCGGGTTGTTGTGCACCTGTGTCATTCTGCAGTTAAATCGCTGACCTCCAGCAACTGCGTCACTATTTGTGGGGCAATTTCTGAATTTCTGTTTTGAAACTATGAGGTTCTGTCAGGAACCTGAATGTAAGCAGTGACTGGGAATTTTTTTTTTTTAACGCAGGATGTCTGCGAATAACTTATACAGCTAATTGCTTTCTTGTCTTTCTGTCCATTTTGACACAACTGACAGCAAGTTTTCACAGATCTGGTCCCCGTGTTTAAAGCAGCCATTTTAAAAGCAACAAGATCGCAAGTTCATTGGACATAGTTACAATAATTTGACGTTTTGCAGTCTCTAGCCACAGTTTCCTCTGGTATGCATGTAGCATGAGGCAATATAGAGCAGCTGCATTGGACCCGCTTACTGTTTCAGATAATTATATGGCAGGTACAAGTGAAAATCAACAATTCTGTATAAAACACAAATACTGAGAGCATTAAGTTTGTAAATCCTCCTGAGAACTGAGGAAAAGGGAATTTTCCCATTGAACTTCTTGTGTGATTTCCTTCCTCTTTGCAGCTAAAAGAAGCCACCCAAACACATGAGATATCAATGGAAAGCCCAGCGTGTCCTCTATTTAGCACATCAGGACATAGTAGCAGCTCAAATAAGTCAAAAAATATAGACCAAAAACAAATATCCAACACAGAGGAGTTCTGCAAGCCCCAAAAACAGATTTATGACTCACATAACACTGTTGCTTTTCACTGAAGCAGAAAAACAAATATCATCATTTAGACAAGATAAGAAAATCATTAGTGCAGAAAAGTTATCTTAAAGGTTTCGCCAACAACACAGTGCAGTAAATTTTGGGACCAATAACAAATATGAATAATTCCATTAATACTGAGTTTGACAGATCATCTTTACTCCTAACGGGAAATTTGGCTGTAAGAGGATCAATTAGTTTTGCAAAAGATATTTTTTACATATCTTTCAAAGGAGATTTTTGACACAGGCCTTACTGGGTATGTAACTCAGCTCCTGCTGAGACGCTAAATGCATCCAGCTTAACTCAAATTGCAGGAAGCCACATGAGCAGATTTCACATTTTATTTATTTAACTGTCAAGACTGGCTGTGATCAGCCTAAAATACAATCCACTTCTTATTGTTTAGTTATCAGTGGAATGAAAAGCTTCCTGAAATTATCTGAAGCATTTGATAAACAGCATAACAATCTCTAATTGAAAACTCAATTGCTTGGTATCAGACTTACTTCCATAAGAGCAGTATAAACCTTAATATATAATGCCTTAGTAACCATTTCCCAGCCCACTATAGATCTTCAATGATGCAAAACTGGGAATCAGAAATAGGTTGTTTGATGGTTACTGGTGTACTGTGCTAGAAAAAACAGTATTGTTATCCACTAAATATATACAAATTCAATAAATCTCACACAAGATGGACTGCACTCCTTTTAGACTAAATAGCGTAACTGTGGGCTCTCGTGCATGTACCTTGTACATTATTGTAATCTTAAATTCCCATATTTTCTTCGAGTATGTCACTTCTAGTGCATTTAATATTGAACTATTCCCAGCACTATAGAGTTCTACTTGAGTAACACCATAAAAAAATGATGGAAAAAAGTTTACCAGAGTAGCTTCCCAGTCTTGGTGCATGGTTGTCAGCACCGTCGTAAAAATCCAAAGAGTCCCAGTTATGCTCAGTGGCAAAACTCACGACTTGTATCTGGAGAGAGAGAAAAAAAGAAAACAGAAGTGATTCTTAGATTTTTTTTGTCTGTCTTTAGTAAAATTCCCCAGATTGCTATGAAACTGCATTTGGTACAATGTTCAACAGTTTATTAAGCTTAAATTGAGAGAATTAAAACCCACACATACTGTTTTTAATCTAAATGCTTCACAAAGCAATCTATTGAGACGGAGCAGCTTCAAAAACAATTATCATTCTACTTTTAAATCAAAGGCTGGAAGGAAAGGAATCAAAGGGATTTACAAACACTTTGAGGTGCCTGTCATTTCAAGGGACTGCACCTTGTGTAAAAGGCATCTTTGCCTTTGTATTTGTCCGTGATAGCAGTTTAGCTTACATGCAATCAGGCCTTATCTTTCATGATTAGATCATATCTAGTTATCTCTGGATGGCCCCTCTCTCAGAAACCATCCATCCATTCATCCTTCTAATAATATCTTATCTTCCCTGAGATCCTGCCTGCTCAGCTTTTAAGCCAATGATACATAGGTCAGCCAGGAAGCAGCATGTGACAGTTACTACCTGTATTCCAGCTCCTTCTGGGACAGAGACCTTCCAAACACAATTCTGGTTGTTGTCATATGGCTCTGGGTAGCCAGGCGACAGGATAGTCCCGCGGCGAGAGGTCAATACGCCCCCACAGGGAACTGGGAGAGAGAGGAGTGAGTGCACAGAGCATAGTAGAGGAGAAAGGAGAGAGGAAAAAACCAGAGGTTAAAACAACACTTTGTAGACAAATTACAGGAAAGCAAGACAAAGTGAACCATTCCAACCATGCCCATAACAGAAAGAGATACCAAAGAGCCAATCTGGATAACATATATGACTAGAGTGCATATGGATTGCAGTTGTTTGCATTTGTTTTAAATTGTTTTTCAGTTATGAGCGTCTACTGTGCAATCATGCTAATACTGCATTCAGAAATAGATAAACAAACCTTTCTGCCCTGTGTCTGATTTTCAGATTCATATTTACCTATACATGTTGGCAAAGTGTCATTCCATTGCGCCAGGTTGTCCGGTACACTCTCACAGCGAATGGCAGTAGAGCCATGCAATGTGTAACCGGGGTTGCACTCAAATTGCACCAAGGCGCCGACTGCAAAGTCATTACCGAGACGTTTCCCGAAGCGTGGCTCGGGGACTGAACTGCACTGGGTGGAGCTAGTCCGGGGTACAGCTAAAGGAGAAAAAAAAGAAAGTGCCCCAGTGAATAAACTGAAGTGTATCACTGTCACTGCATATGGGAAACATATTGAAAATTTCAAATTAAAATTTTCTTTAAATAAATGTAACAAAGGGCGAGAAAACGCATACTCAAGATGATGTGTACAATCAAAATGTTCTGTTTAACTGAAAAAGTAGCAAACAATGCAGTAATGCATGGTAATAAATGCATAGTAATAAAAAAATGCTCATCATTATAATAGAAATGGCAATAATAATATCAATAATGACCTTGGTAGACAAAATGAAATCCCTTAGCGGTTTCTGGTCCAACTGTGGTGAACTTTATTGTAATCTGGTTTCCTGAACTCAGAGGGAGAGATTCACCTAGAGATGAAGTGGAAGCAACAACACGTTATGAGGCTGAGGCTGAGTGACTGTCATCTGTTCAACTATCCACAATTAAAATCAACCATCCTTACCAGAGTGTGACCCAGAGAGAGAAGACAGGAGCGTGTTTTGTTGAGTGGGTCCGTCATAGATCTCCACCACGTCATTAAGAGACGTCTGGAACAACACAAACTGGCCGAAGAGAACTGGAGGTAAAAATGGGGGAGAAAAGAGAGAAAGAGATGAATTAACCGCAACTGAATGGCAGCAAATTATTATTCCATGCCACTGTCTGCTGCTGACCTTCCAATGATAAAATTAACCTGTAATACCTAATTTAAATGTTATTAAGCTGCAGTGTCACCTTCTATTTGAGGCCAACTATTGGTATAAAATTATATAACACTTATTAGTCAAAACGCTACCTTGCCTTCATCATGCTGTAGTCAACACCACCACCCCGCCACCCACACCCTTCTCCTCATCAATTGGCAACAGTGTATCAGTGTTGTCAGCTAGCGGGAGATGCTAATCTTGCAAAGACCGACTTGGATTGGTAACGTACGCTAGCAGAGCAAGACGCTTTTCTGTCCTTTCTTCTGTATTGCAAGTTTGAGTGAAAGCCATATAACAAAGGCGGTAACCTGTCAACTCTGAAGTGCCACTCACACACTGAAACTGATCCAATCACGTTTCCTTGCGAAGAACACCTGCAGGGACTTGCCAATTAATGACATGCTACCGCTGGAAGACAGATGTGTAGGAAAGGAGGAAGGAAATACATCCAATACTTCCATACAGTAACAAAAGATTAAATTTCAGAGTGCAGCTGTACGGGCAGGTAGCATTAGACAGTCCCGGAGGTATTTTCTCAAACAGGTACAATTTGCTCTGTCTCGAATGATCACTGTACCATCAAACCAATCATTAGTAACCTGAAGATGCAAATTGGTAGGTGTAGTTTTATTGTTTGAAGCACATGTCCTATCTAAAAAAAATGTCCTCTGGGATAAATTACACCGATTTGGAGCTTTCTCTTCCACTCACTGCACACATGCACATATATATCACCTCCACACCCCGCCTTGCTCTCACTTTGGCCCCAAAGGCTGAGGTGTTAAGGATTAAATCTGAACATTGCCAAGGATATGCTGGTATAAGAAGGTCACTGGTCAATTTATACAAGGCTGCCTCTCTCTGAGGATCTCTTTTAAGGTTTCAGTCACATTTTGCAGAAACATAGCTCTGGCTCACCCACGATCCTCTGTGCTTTCGTGAAAATTCTCATGTTGTTTTATTGACAAGCAAAGCAGGACGGAAACGATGGATTTTCAGTCGCCACCGAATTTTTCCCACAGTCAAAAAGGGGATTAAAACAAATCATTAAGAAAGCGTTTAGCTTCATATGGTAAACTACCCTCTTATTGTCATGTTTTATTGGCCTGTCATGGTTTCTGCCTGCCTGCAGACATCGCTGCCCACTATGTAAGGATTTTTAGGAAATCAGAGCGATTAGTTTCCCTCATTCCTTGCTGTGATATTGACATACTGCACAGCAGGCGGAGGAGTTCACACCTGAAACTGTTTCAAAATACAGTACACATTCGTCAACATTTGCACACAGCTTCATGAATTTATAAAGTATGATGGTACACAGGGAATAGCTAACACACCTCAGCGGTACTAATAAAAAAGCCCACACAAAGTCACAGACATTCACAGACACAAAGGAATTAATGATCACAGCAGTGTTGTCCTTTGCTATGTTAACCTCATCGCTCTCTGTTAGAGAAACGCCTCTGCATGTAAAATCATATAGACCCTAGAGATCGGGTCAGCCATCTAGTTCTTAGAGTCCACCAAAGTCTGAACTGATCCACTGAATTTAAAATCAGGTGATTTTAAATGTTTGACTGTTCATTTGAAAGGTCTCTTTACTTCCTAGCATCAGTTGGAGAGAAAACTGGGCGCTGATCCCTGTGGAGCTCCCGTGCCTACTGATGAGTTGCCTGAGTGGGTGTCCTCTGCCACGTAATCATCCAACAGGAGGTATAGCATCTCCAACGGGACATATGCCCAGGGTTTTCCCTACGTGCTGGTAAAACTGAAAGAGGCATTTGCACGAAGGGAGAAACCTCATCGACCATTAACCAGCCGAGTTTTTTTCAATTCCTACATCTCTGATCGCCTGACAGTTCAAACAGCAGGACTGCTGCAACCTCCAGCCTGGACCATTCAATTGCTGTAATTAAAAACAAGATATTTTACACAAGAATGACAGCTGCTTAAAAATTATGGGCAGTGCTGCAACTTAACAAAACAATCTGTCTTTTCACTCTGTGTGGGAGTTTTGGGAAGGCTCTCTCTGTGTGTCTTATACAACACGCAGACCAACCAAATGTTAGCTCCTCTCACTCAGGATTTCTACACGGAGGTGAAATATAATGAGACATCAACCATCCATGGCCTCAGGGAGAGCTGAGATTTATTCATAACACCACCAGGGCATAATTGGACATAACCCACCAATTACTGATTGTTTATTAAAGCTTAATTCACATTCAATGAGCAAATAGTTCTAATAATCAGTCAACAATGTTGTTCATTTATGATGTTGTAAACTGATATTGTAGGCACAAATATAAGTTGTCCATCTCCACATTGATGGCATTCTTAGTTCAACAACACAAATCTAACTTGGTGTCCACTTGCAGGCTCTCTCCAGAGCTGTTAAATACAGTGATGCTTCACTCACACGTGTAGATTAGAGTCGCACTAGAATACATTAAAATGCAATTCTGTATTCAGCTTGAATTTTGAGTGATATGAATATACCAAAATATTCCAGACAAAACTCCTAACAGCTGTGGCAACAATAAGGAATTATTTACAGGTTATTTTCCAGCAGAAGCCTTTTAACCCCCCCCCCCTCTAATGATCACCCTCTCAGCACAGCCTCACTGTAACATGAAGAATCTGCTATAATATTCATATCCTTATTTATGTCTGGCTTTGAGACCACCACTCAAATGTGGCAGTCTCATCTCTAAATGTCACTACAATTATGAAACTCAGGCCTAGAGACAAATTAATGGCTAGAAAGCATGTTTTTTATCACTTGTAATATAACTGATGTTTCTGCGTGTTTTCAAAACACTGAGGAAGCTTTTCAAGATTCCCGCAATAAATCTGAAAAGATTTAATGCTGCTCTTTTTTTCAGCGTAAAAAAAAAGCAATATAATAATTATTTGAAAAGAAACTTGTGGCCACATGTTTAACTTTCAAAGCTGAAAGTCTGTACTACGATGTACTGCATAGGTTGTTGAGCTCACCAAACTCTCTTGGTACGGATATAGAGTAGATGCAGGTCTGTCCGGAGGTGTAGTTTCTCGGGAAATTTGGAGATAAAACAGTCCCTTCTGATCCCGTAGAACGACTTCCGCACGGGGCTGGAGATTCAGACGTGTGCACAAACAGATAGCAGTGACAATGAATTCCATACAAGTAAATTCTACTTAAATAGAGTGAGTGACATATATGGGTTTTTTTTTTTTTACCTTGACAGCTAGGTAATGCCCTGTTCCATCCAGGTCTGCCATCATCACCCATACTGCATGTCAGAGTAGAATAACCCTGTAAACAGACAAAAAGGAAAATGTAAGAAAACCAGTCCACGTAACTAATTAACCAGCCAACAAACACCGTTTAAAAATTTCTACCCGCCCAGCCATTCAACAAACCAATGAACAATCCATCCAGCAACCTAAGAAACAGCTACTCAAATCCCAAAATCCCAAATTCAGTCAACCCCTCAGTCATCCAAGTGGCTGTACCTGCAGTACATATCCTGCTTCACAGTAGAAGGTGACCGTCGAGCCCAGCTTATAATCAGATCCCAGCCTGGTCCCATTCAGAACCACACCTGGGTCGAAACAAGATTCCCTCAGCTTGGCTAGATGGAGTAAAGAAAAAAAAAGTGTGAGTTAGAGAGAACATGAGGCAAAGGAAAAGTGACAGGCACACATGAATAATAGGGCAAATTAATAATAACTAAGTCTCTTGCAATAATCAAATGAGGCAGGCATTCCGTTGGCCTTTGTAACAGTCTGTTTGACTTAGCTGTCTTTGCCAAGATGGAGCAAGAACGATAACTTCATCCCCCGGCTTTTGTGTGCTACATGAACCTTGTAAATTATGGCCTTGGCCCCCCTCCCAAAAGATTAGTGGCCACCAGCATCAACTTAAGACTTAATTTCTCAGTCCATGCAAAGTCAGTGTTGACTCTTTTGTGCAAATGAATCAAACTCACACCTCCTTGACAGACTATTTCAACAGACACTGATTCAACGGGCACTTTATGCAGAGAGCAATAATTCTCTTCCATCCTGAATTTAGCATGGTACACATGTATATACACCAACGTGTGAGTGGTCTTAGTGTGAGGTAAAAGAAAATATTGTTGTTATATTCTGCTGAAATTGTGTCATCATGAGTTTCTATTATGTTTCCTGTGGAAATCTTGGAGTAATTTCCCAAATGGCTTTCTTTAAGAAAAACACAAATGACAGAAAACAACATCAAGCAGAGGTGATTTAAAGATTCGAAATTATTTTTCAACAATCAATGGCTATAAAAAAAACCTTGCGGTTGAAATGTTTCAACTTTCCTTATTTGTATCCTTAAAACAGAAAAGAACATAATAACTTAAGACTGACTCTCATGTAGTGGCCATATATATAGTGATATATAGTTAGGTAAATGTACTGTAGTGTGCCACTTCCATTTTTGTATATTTTTCTATGAAAATTGGATATTGGTGCATGAAAACATGGAAACACGGTTTGTACGATTCTAACAAGCTTGAAAGTCAAATTTTGACGTGACCCCAACTATTCTTCAACACAGCCCCGACTCTCTTAGGGAAGCTTTCTTGTAATTTCTTTGAGTTGTTCTGAGGAATCCCATATGGAAAAGAAATAGTAAAAACTTATATGTGATTACTCATGAAAATGGCCACTTTCATGAGTAAATCATATAAGGCTTACATGATTTACTCATGAAAGTGGCCACTTTCTCATTACTTTCATACATTGTTTTAGTAAGTATCCAAAACATACAAGTTTCATTATATAATTTTTCAAGGGATCTTATATCTGTTTTCACTCTTGTATGCTTTTCATACAAGTTTCACACAAGACAGATACAAACTTTACAAGATTTATATATATCTTTTCCATATGGGATAGTACTCTTGAAGGACACCTGCCTTCTGCAGGTGTTGTCAAACTTTTGTTCTCTCCAAGATTTTCCCACTCTGCCTCAATATTGTTGAGGTCTGAGCTCTGGGGAGGCCAACCCATGGCTGAAATGCAGCTCCAAACCATGACAGAACCTCCACTGTGTTTTACAGATGACTCTAGGCACTCACTGTTGTATCTTTCCTCTTAGCCTGTCAGCACACATTGATGCAAATCAAAAATTCACAATAAGACCTGTTGCCACTGATTTTCAGTGTAGGTCTGACATACGCTTGACAGCCACCCTTCCACTGAGACCATTTCTGATCATGCTTTGGCCAGTAGGAGACAGACTGAAGGGCCAGATGCATCTCTCAGGTTCTGTTTCAGGCCTTTGTCCACTTTCCTCAATTTTTAAGGACACAATACAAGACATGTCAAGTTTTCATCAAACAGCCCTTTGAGAATCACCTAGCTGGTGCAAAAATACTATTTTATGCCTGTCAAACTATTTTATCTTTGGCATTTTTCATAGATTTAACTAAATAAAAGTAAAATACAAAGAAATGAGAGGTGACCCAAGACTATTGCACGGTATTATAAACTATTAAATGTTGCAGGAAAAAAATGCACTCCTTTCTCTTCTTTAAATGTGATTATACTTCAAATTTCTTTGCCTATTACACTTTATCAAAATTTGCCTGTGTTATTAATATGACCTCTGTGAGAATGCAAAGTGTAGTTTTAGGTGCTGCCTGATTCAGTAAGAATTCAATTTAAATGAGAGATGTGGTACAGTTAGCAGACCATTATACCTTTGTATTCCAGGTGAAATCCAGTGTAAGAAACCGATCCATCACTACGGAACGCTAAAAGCATTGTATTTGAACTGCTCTCTATCCTCTCTGGGAGTTTGCTGTCCTGGAAGCTACCAATGAGCGGACTGTTGCTATCCGGACCGTCGTAGATGTACAGGAAATCATAGTTTGGCTCAATGTTGAAACTAAAGGTAGAGGAAGACAGAGACAAACAAGGAAGAGAAAGAAAGTCAACAAAAATTCAAGGACAAAGTATCTACCATGAATTCAGTGGTTTTTAGAGTTGTTTTGTTTGTGATTCGTACCACAAAGCAAGCACAGCTTTTGAAAGTGGTGAAAGCTCAATAGATTTCCAAAGCACTTAAAGGCAGAAGTTCCCACTTCTTGAAAAAAAAGTCATAATTTTACATGGTTTTCAATCTTGCACAAAGCAAAAACGAAGTTGATTATTTCACTTTACTCTCGTTTACCTGCAGGAAAAATACCCTAAAAATTGTAATTTTCACCAACCCGATACAAAAGAGTCTTTTGGTCTGTTGCTCCAACACTTTGTCCAAATTGAAATGATTGCCAGAAAATTTGGTATTAGAACTTACTGCCAGCAAAAAAGGATATCCAGGTTTTCAGTCTTCAAATGGAGCCAGCTCAGCTTGGACAGGCTTTTAGTCTACTGTCATTCCATTTCACATTTCACTCGGCAGTAACATTTGTCTAGTAAAGAGGTTTTAAAAAGCTCAATCGAGCTGAACTGGAAAGTAGCATTGTAGGTTACCTGATGAAGGCCAGTGACAGGACGTAGTCTGGGTTGACAGCAATGAGCCAGTCACAATCTTTTGAGTGAGGGTAAGGATGCGGGTAGTTCGGAGAGAGTATAAATCCATTGGAGCCTGTTAGATTTCCTCCACAAGGAGCTAAAGTGGGAACACAGGTCAAGATTGACATTCATTTTGACAAAGCCTTGAAATGTCATAACATTTAAATATTCTCTCAAGCTCAACCATACAGAAAAAAAACAAAAACCCTTTGTGTACCATGCAACAGAGTGTGGAGAACACTGCTACTGAATGAAAAGCTTCATTAAATAGCAGAAGAATGAAAATATGTGAATAGAATAAAGCGTGCCCTTTTTATACAGCTCTCCTTTAAGTCAAAGACACATGTGTCCTTGAGTGAGACAATACCTCCAGCTGTATATGCAGTACATTTATTGTGCGTCCCTATAGAATATATGAAAGTTGGAGTGTTCACCTATGCAGACAGGTGGGCTGGGCTGCCAGTAGTATCTGTTATCCACTTGTATACAGGTTATTTTGTCGTCCCCCTGGAGCTCGTATCCTGGGTCACACTGAAAGGACACTGAATCCCCCGGCTCACGGCCATCTCCACTACGACTGCCATTCATCGGTACTCCTGGGTCCCTGCAGGCTGTAGCTACTGAGCCTGGACAGATAGGGGATAGGAACAAAGCAGGGAATAGAGGAGAAAGAGGGGAACAATTACAGAAAACTGTGTCACACCAGGTATCTAATGCTTTAATCCAACGCATAAAAACAGCACCACTTCCACTAACTAATGGGTCCTACGTAAGTTAATTTTGTTCCAGTTAGGTGAAGGTCTTTGAAGCAGCATAATTATATAGCTTTTTATTCCCTTTATTATTGATGGAACTACCCATTGAAGAGCATAGACACAACAACAGTAGTCTAAATGATACCCATCTGTTATATTTGATATCTTTCTGGTTAGATTTAATTTCATCACTTACTAGAAAACTGTATGGCAAATCCAGACTTGCTGATGTAAAAGTCAGTCTCAAACTGAACCGTCACTGTGTTCAGGGTCGAGTGGATTCCTTCAGGGAGCAGAGACCCACTGAGCTCTGCCAAAGACATTTCATTCTCAGGTGGCCCATCCCAAACCTTCAGCATGTCATGGCTGGCTTCAGTGTCAAAGGCCAGAAACTGGAGACTGTAAAATACAAATAAAGTTTAATTAAAGCAAGAATATGTTTCACTTCACACATGAGTTTACACTATGCTTAACATATCGATCAAAAGCCTTAATGCGATCATCTGTACCTCACAATATTTCCCGAGTCCACCTCGATGGTCCAGGTGCAGCGAAGGTTATTGTCATATGGGAAAGGGTATCCGGGGGAAAGGATCCTCCCTGACGACTCACCCTTAAAACGACCCCCACACTCCGCTACAGGGATAAATAACGTCACACACACTTATTTTAAAACAAACTGTAAACATCTCTTTGATTAGCGCCTTTGTGACAACATTACAAATCACCGCGGCCCAACCGATGGCCAGTTGATGTGTGTGTATGTGCGCTGTGACAAGCCAACCATTTATCTGTCTGTGGCAATTGTTTGTCAAGGCAATCAGATCCAGTAGGTGCACCTCAGAGGCCACTGATTAAACGATCACCAAGGAGACAAATGGATAAAGAAAGAAGCTAACTCTTATCCGCTGAGTCTCTCTGCCTTTCTCACTCTATATCACACGCAGGAGATGAAGAGAAGAGGAGAAAAGAGGAGGAAGAAGACACAAAGTGCTGATCTTGCATTCCTCCCTAAAGAAATCACAGCACATTATATAACAGAAAATAATTCCCCCTTCTCTCTTTGTCTCTCTCGGTTATATATTTTCACAATCTTCATCCACTCTCTGCTTTTCCTCCCTCTCCATGTTCCCCCTCCCTCAGGCTCTCCTCCCTTCATCACTGGAATATATTATCTCGGGTAATCTGAGCGATATTAAGAGTTTGGAAGGAAAAAAGACGGAGAAAGAGAGAGGGAGAGGGAAAGAGGGAGAGAAAAGGAGAGAACCAAGGGGGTAAAGAAGGAAAACCTGTGAGTAATAAGAAGAAGAAATATAATATTAAGACTGGAGGTTAGATGAGGTCACAGCGTGTCACTGTTAAAATATAAAGTCAGAGCATTTCAGCCAGTAGTTTTATGAGTCTTTCATTATTGATAGTGTGAAGGAGGGAGACTTATTAGTCTGAATCCAAAATCAGAAAGTTCAGAGGCAGCAGTGAAGGGAAAAAAAATGGTCCTAAAACACTGGACTGGCTGTTATGCTTATAGCTCCCATGCAAAGCAGCAACAGCAGCCATTCTATTTGTCACTTTAAATAAGCCTAACATTTGTTTGGGTTTAATTAGAGGATGCAATCATTCAACCATGTGCTAACTGGAAGGAATAACAACACATCCGAATTAAGTTCAAATAATATTCAAATCACAGCGTTTTAGGTATTTCATTCCAGTACACTGATAAATATGTGAGTGTGTGTTTATTTTCCAAGCGAGAGAAGCCCGAAACTGCACAGCCAGTGAAAGACTACGGTCGACTTCTCGATATCAATACTTCGGACGGTCGTTTTGCATCAGTTTGAAACCTTGGAAAATGAATTAAAAAGGCGACGATGGCATAATTGAGTATTAAGCAATGTGTCGATACTAAGTGGGGAGTTTGCTCCACAGAATGCTTTTAAACAAAGCCAAATCAAATTGAATAAAATGAGTTTATGAAGAAATTCTCAACAGAGTGTTTGTCGCTTAGCTCTTCGTGTGCTGAGAGTTGCCTGGAGGTTATGTGTGCTTTATGTCGGGGCATGTCTGAGTACATAACACAGCACTGGGAGAATATAAGGGCAGGCGCCAGGAACAGAAAGAAAATCTGCCACCGCAGAAGAGGTAGTGCATCAGTTGGGCCGAGGGATTCCAGGTGGTATAATGCCGAATAAATAGGCTTTTCATTGGGACTTTAAAACTACAACAGCGTGTGATATCCAGGGAAAATCAAGAAAGGTGATTCTACAGGAAATTGGCCCCCATCTGTTTTCCTTCCAGATAACGGAATTAACATCCTGCAATCAAATGTTGCATAAAGCTGCAAGTCACTTTCTAATCTATTACAGAGCAAACCTTGTATAATAATGCTTCCTGATACCTAAAGGTGTGTGTGTGTGTTAGCTGAATTCTAGATAAATAGCCATCCCAGCTAAAGAACACAATACACAGACGTAAAGAATTTATAATTACATTGACGTTCATTCACTGGAAAGATCCTGCTCTGATTTTTTATTGAAATGATACCAACACACTTTTCAGCTATTGCGTAACTCTGAATCTATTCAAGTAAGTGCTGTGGAACACACACTACACAGCATTAAATGCAACAAGATCAATTTAAATCTTAGAAATAAAATTACCTCTCCCTCCCAAGCTTATTAAAGAATGTTATTCAAGGTCGGAAACACAATGCATCTGTGGAGGACTCTGCATGCCTTCAAAAAATCTCTGTGTGTGTTTGTGTGTGTTTTCATCAGACCTTCTTTCACAGTGTTATTGGCTTCAGATACTAAAGGACGTACCTATACAAGAAGGCAGAGGGTTATCCCAGGCTCTCCTTTCACCCGTCATACACTTCAGCGTAGAAGCCCCATGTAGAGTGTAACCAGGCTCACATCTATATGTGATACTGCTCCCAGAAAAATGACCTTGGTCGTTGACCTTGAAGCCAAACTGAGGCACGCCTGGGTCTTCACAATGAGACAACTCAAAACCTAGAAAGAGTCATAAAAAAGACAAAAGAGCTTCACAGTATGTACTTTTTAAAAAACTCACTAAGGGAAATCCAAAGCCCACAAGAGAAACAGAATTAGTTTTATTTAGATGCGCAGCAATATTCCCTTAATATCTGGCTCACTCAAGGATTCTGTTTATGACCATGCTGGTATCACAGATCCTGTTAAGCTCTCATCCCGTTTTAATAACGAAACTGAAAAAGATACATGAGACATACCATTATTAGGAATGATACTGGAGCATGTATACACCTTATCCAATTTAATGTTGTTTTTCACAGTCAGTGTAAGCTCAGTTTCCATGGTAATATTCGGAAAATTTGTTCGCAATTTTGGAGAGCGAGATATGAATAGGTATATAAATAGCTTATCCTTATAAGACCATAACCGGGATTTGATCTACGGCATTACCTGGAAGACGAGGTGCACCGGGATTTGAGTTATCTCCTGGCAGACTGCTGTAGGTGCATGTCTAAATCCTTAAAAAAAATGGCTATTTGGAAAGCTATACTTACTATTGAGCAACAATTGCACATTTGTCATCATCCTGACATGAAGTGTGAACAGTTTTCCTATCTCAAATTGTTCTCTCTTTGTTAGATATGTATAAGGAAGCAAACCACCATGCATTATTCATTCGACCACATCTCGGGAGTTTTATTGAATTACAGCCTCTATATCAAATGTAACACCAAACAAACAGAGGCAAAGTACTACAATCTCAAAATTGCTGCTGCTAATGTGCTTTGTTTTACATGGCAAAATAACTTCTACCTGGAAAAGTATGAAAACAGCAAAGGTCTAAGTAAGCCATCCTCTGCGCCAACACAGTACAGAGACAACACAACTTCAAAGCGAATAATACTAAGCTATCACCCTTCATGACACCATTTAAACAATTAGAATTCCAACTGTGCGTCTAAGAGGGCACTGCCAAATGTGGGTGTGCTTTGGTGAACATCAAAACACACCTTTACCACTTCGTCCTACGCTGAAAGCTTTGTTAATCAAACGCGACATGTTTCTTCTGATCGTTTCAGTGGGAAAATTCACATTTACTTCTGTGATCCATCCAACCGTTTAGAGTTAATCTGTTCTAGTGAGCCTGTTAGATTTATCAGAAATCAGCAGTTGTCATGAGGCACCTAACTGGTTAATAATTTGAGACATACTGCTAAAATGTATTTACATCTGCCCAAGATAATCCAAAAAAATCAAAGATTAGACAAAGACACTGGCAGAGTCAATACAAAATGTGCTTTTTAAATGATGACTAATTTATTTATTAAGCAAAGATTTTCAAACCTGCCTGGCCCTGTGTGAAAATGTAATTGTCTGCTAAACCTAATAAGTTAATAACTGGTTATATCACCTGTGGCAGCATCATGTACAATAAGGCATTTGTGATAACTGGCAGTGAGCCTTGAAACTTTGTCCCGCTCCTCTTTGCAGAATTGTTTTAATTCAGATACGAGCATGAACAGCCTGTTTATGGTCATGTCAAAGAATCTCAATCTGACTTAAGTCTTATGCCACTCTAAAACTCCCATTTCATGAACTCTGACCTTAACTGATGCAAGTGGAACATGAAGTTCTTTACATGTTGTTCTTTTGGGTTCTTTTGTCACCTCCTGAATGAATCTTCAAAGAAGTCTTGGAGAAACAGATTAGGCCTTAGCTCTATACTAAACAGCGGTGTTCACTGCTAACTTACTTGAGTACACCAATTTGAATCCTTCTCCTGTGTTTTCCGCATTGCTGTAGAATTCCAACCAGAGGTGGTTTGAAGTGGAAATGAGCGTCAGCCCCAACATGGATGATCCAGTAAATGCTCCGAGAACATGGGCTGTGTTGTCTTTACCGTCATAAATCTGTAAGAACAGCAAAATGCACACCGGATGCATCACATGCAGCATGAACTAATTTAATTCGTTTATTTTTGCATATCTGGCAAGAGCAATGACCACATATGCGTATGTGTGAGTGAGTTTACTTTGAGTATATCGCCTTGGGCAAGATGAAAGGTTCTTGCAGAGATGTTGATTCCTTTCCCAGCTTGAACCTGAGGTCAACATCAAATCAAAATGAGCACTAATGACCCACATAGCAGGTGACAAACCCTCACAAAGGTTTGAAGACTGGTAATACATTTGTCATCTCTTAAACACAGGCAATGATCAATACCATTATTTTTCTCAATAAAAACTCATGTCATGTATATTCTGAAACGTTAAGATCTGTGACCTGGATGCTGTAGATGCACTCGTGGTTGTTATCGTAGTTCATTGGGTAGTTTGGAGAGAGCAGTATCCCTTCATTATTCATGACTGAAGAACCACACTCCGCTGAAGACAGAGGACAGAAAGGAGACAATTAAAAAATGCACAATATTGAGACATTGGTTTAATTCTTAAGAGGCTTATAATGATGTGGAGTGGTCATGTGAACAAGCTTTTGTTGTGCCGCAAATTGACCTGCATTTAAAGCTTTAATGATAAACAAAAGCTATGTTTTGCAGCTTACTAAAGAGGCTTGTGGCTTTTTAAAGCCGTTTGGTCCTACCAGATAAAAGTTTTTGCCCATTTTCTGTGCAGCTAGGGGGAACGCAGGCTGTGCTCAGAGTAATAATCAGTCAAATTCCTTTCTTCTTAATATAAATGAAAAAATATTTTAACTAAAGGCTGTAGGAAAATTTAAAAAATCCCCTTATATCAGTTAATGCGAATGATAAGATTGCAAACTTCACCTGAAGTTGCCTATTCTTTGCACTTCTTACTCGTGCCCTCCATGTACAGTATCTATGTCCCTTTCCTCTCTTTTTCATTCCCTCTCCCCCTCTGTGTCTCCACTAGTGTAATGGTCGTATTACAGCTGCCATATCGTCAATAAATCACACCGCTATAGTTTCCATTTAGAAAATTACCTCCTCACCCTCTCTCTCTCTTTCCTCTTTAACTTCCTCCCTCTTGCGCTCTCGCTACTCTATGAATAGTGCCTCCTTTGCTCCCCTTTACTTCAATCAACTTTCCTTTTCCACTTCTCCTGAGTTTTCATTCTCTTCCATCTCTTGTTTCCTCTTTTTATTTTTTCCTCCCGCTTCTGATGGCATCCAGAAATAATAAAAAAGTAGAAAAAAAAAACAAGACAAAAGAACATTGGATTTCTCAAACTGCAAAGAAACATCTCTGGAAGCTCTCCAACTCTTTCATGGGGGAAAAAAAATGCTGTAAAGAATTAAAAAGAGCCACTCGTAAAACCACAAACACAGACCACCAAAGTTATACTTCATGCCTGCACAGCATATCCCTCAGTTAATTAAAATAACCAAAAAAAAAACCACCCTAACTATTGTGTGCTTAGTAAAAGCAAACAAGAAAAAGTTATTTTATAGCCAAAACATAAGAAAAACCTATTGTTGGTCCTCTAATCTTTCCTTCTTCCTCCGTTCTTCAACTGTGATGTGTACCATCATGCAGCAATGCAACACAATACGCAGAAACTAAATATAGCAAACTGCACTACACCCCAGAACAGTGGCACACAACATCACTCCCACCTTTCTGCATTATAAGTCTTGTCACGCCGATGAAAGAACGAAGGAACCAAAGCCGTGTATAATGGCGCTGAGAACATCATGCAAAGCTGAAAATTAGATTGTAGAGTAAAATCTACTCACACGTAGCCTAAAATTAAAAAGTCGCATAGTGTTGCTGCTTTTTACTAGAATTGGATTGGTCTGGCTTTCTTCGTAATTTCTCAAAAATATTATGTTTAAGATAACTAATTCTATGAGCAAGTGCAGAAATGCAGAGTCTCTTTCGCTATGTGCTTTTACTGCTGTCACTTGTAGATACTACTAACTGCACCCAAATCAAATCTTACTTTACACACTTCTCGCCTGAATTCCCTGAGGTTAACTGTACATGATAATGATTCCCACTGATAAACTTGTGCTTTAAATTAGACTTATCCTATCTATTTAAGAGCAAGCGGTAGTAATTCTCTGGAGTAAAGGTAGCAATTGAGAGGAAAGTGCCTTGATCAAAGACAATCTCCTGAGTATTCCTTATACACCCAGAATAGCTCAAAACCAACACAGACAACAACACAGACAGGCAAAAAGCATGATATTTCAGTATTTCTTCTTCTTTTTAATCAGTGTGATTGCTTTCATCTTCCATTATTAGCCCAAACAAATTAGATTTAAATGCATTTTCCTTGACAAAAAATGTGCATGTGTGGCATCCAAGATATGAACTGCTTGTTTTTATTCTATGTTTTTAAAACCTAGTGAGGAAGTTATTATTTTGTCCTTTAAACCAATTGCTCATTTGTGCATTGATTAATTATTAAAAACAATTATACAGCCTTGCATAGAAACACATTTTCCAGTCCACAGGTGAAGGACTTTTTATTCGAATAGGCATATTTTTAGTGCAATCGGTGCCACTCTGAGTATACATTTTAATAATAAAACCACCATCCTTGTTTTTTCATGCATTCAAACACTGGGCTTTTACTTCACATTGTAGTACATGCTACTTTTTGTTTGCTGTGTGTGTTACTGGCATAGTGCTACAGTTACACTGAGTTGGATTAGCGTTCAATATGGTGCATAAACCTACTGTAAATCTGATTGCATGTTTATCACATCGTAAAAGCCTTTCTCAGTCTGTGTTCTGACTTCGAAGAAAAATCTCTTGTCTCAAAGATTTTATATAGTGTGTATATCTTAATATTGTTTTCTGTCTACCTTTATGACTTCAGTTTATTGAACAAGTATTAAAGTATCGGGGGGGAAATTACAACTTTTTCCAGTATAAAAAAAATAATCTGTATTATTTCAGATAGTGTCCTTGCCAGTAAATTTCAAAATTATAAAAGGTGATAAAGCAATGTGAACAGGACATAAATGTCAGCCTGCTAGGGACTCCTGAAGAAATATCTCTGGCATTTTCTGCTCATCCACTAATTGGAAATTGGCTGATACAAACGCTGTTCTCTGAAGTACCATTAAGTTTGGACTGACCGTTTAATATTTATTTTTTGGAACAGTTGAACATTAAGGATGTTTCTGTAGCTACAGCCAGAGGTCAATTATAATTTTCACTTCAAAGGTGGAAGAACAACCTTTTCAAAAGACCTGAGCCTTGTGTTGGTTTATGGGTGAGGAAATAAATTATATTGATTATATCAAGGGAAGCTGAGTTACTTTTTAACTGTAATCACTATTTACTTCTTCATCTATCCATCTGTCCTGCCCGGACCTCATCCTTCCTGGGGGCACACTAAGATATTCCCAAGACAGCTAAGAGATACAGTCTCTCTATCACCTTCTAGATCTTCCCCAGGGCCTCCTTTCAGTGGGACATACCCCAAGCACCTCACTTAGGATGCCTCACCCATGGGTCGTTCAAGTCAGACACCCAAACCATCTCAATGAGGCTCTGCCCTGAGCTGCTTCTGACTGGGTAAGGCTCTTGTAGAAATGTTAATTTGGTTGCTGAATTATAGCTGACAATGGAAATCCTACTCTCGCTACAGCTATAGAAGACTGAATAGTTTGCAGGAATGAGCCAGACACTCCTGATTCTTGCTGCACTCCCCACAGGGCAGCATGAGGGACGTGGTTGTATGCCCTTTCTGACACATTTGGCCAACTCTCACATATCCTTAAGAATGTAAAGAGCTGACTGATGTTTCATGAACTCCAGAACCTGAGGCTTGACTAGCAGTCACACTCATCTTTCCAGTACTCTATATTCCCTCTTGTGGGTAGAAAGGTCATATGGATCTTTCAGACTGGGTACAGCATAGCCCCAAGGGTTAAGACCAAAGCACCAAGCACTTCCCTTCAAGCCCTAGGCTTGGCTCCAGGGTTTGCACAAGTTACCCTGTTATGGGAAGGGTTACTTGGTCCCTTGCTCCCCTGATCTCACAGTGGGTGTTCTGCTAGTTATTTCTATTTGATTTCCATCGGTTTAAGAGTTTGAATTTATGTAATTATTGAGACATTTTATAAAACTATATAAAGACATGACTTGTTTTTGTTTTATTTTAAGCACCACTGGACTAAACTGTTCACTGCGACTTTTTTATTACTGGATCTTATGTATTAGATACATATATATGTGTTTGGTTTTTACTTTTATTTATTTATGATATTTGAAACAACTAGACACCCACAAACAAACAACTAGACACCCACGACACCTGACCAGTAACAATTAAACACGTACCGACACATCTAGGTAAAGGGGCGCTCCACATTCTTCGCCCGCCTCCCAGACAGATTAACTCTGGTGAACCCTCCAGGCGGTATCCCATATTACAGGAAAAAGACAAAGTGTCTCCAACACCAAAACTGTAGCCATTTCTCCTGCCGAAACGAGGCATGCCGGGGTCCTCACATGGCTCCAAAGTATATTCTGCAGAAAAAATAATAATTGAATGACACTGAACACATTACTTTAAACTAACAGACAGCAGGTCAAAAGGTAAAATAACTTTTCTTTACTTCTGACTAAAAAGCCATAACCAGACACATATATTACACATACTATCTGTAGGAAATATGACATAATTTCTGCATGTAAATACATAAAATGTTAATGTTATTTATAGAATTCTGGAACAAGTGCATGATAATATTTGTGATTACGCAAGCAATATGAAAGAATTAGCTAAGCTAATAATGTAAATACTTACAATGAGGCCAAGATCTTGGGCTAATCTTAAATAACAATTTCGGATTAGCCAAAGGATGAATGCATGCATACATTCATGGGCATGAAGTCTCTCCCTCTCACTGGACAAGCCCTTTTAATTAATTCAGTAATTCTTGTGAAACTCTTGAATATGTAGTCTATTAAAATATAATCCTTGCATGACTGTAGGAATGAACATCTGAGTCGACTCCAGCACGCCCTGAGCTGAACTTGTTGAGTTTGTGTTTAGCAAGATAGAGACTCAAAGCTATTTTCAGTTGGCTAAGACTGATGATGTGATGTGTTTTTTAGGGTGTACTGCTGAAAGAAAGTGCGTGTTGAGAATTTTAACACTGCCAAGTCAAATCTCCCATGACACCTCCCATGTGTTGCACTCTGAGAGTCAGCTTATGCCATCTGGGTGGCAGTAAAATATCACTCAGTGTAGTCAGGCCACTGCTCCTTTATTCCAGAGTCAGTGAGAGGGTACTGAAAGGACAGTTAGGCACAAGACCCAATCCTTTTTTTTAATCTACTTCTGGTTCTGCATGATATCATTGATGTAGGATGTTCCTAATATGATCATTATAGGTACTGTGGGCATAAAAGCCCCACCGAGCTGCTCTTCAAACCTTCTCTTTGCCACTGAGCAACAGCAAATCAGAAGACAGCATGATTGGAGGGTGGCATTAAAGAGAAAAGAGCTAAAACAGCATGTTTCTGACCTCTGATGAGGTTAGGGGCTCCTGTCTTCATCTTGTTCTTTCCCTTTCCTCACATACCATCATTTAATAGTGGATTGCTCTCAGATTAATATTGTGTAGCCATCTGCTTTTTTCTGTAGTAATTTATAAGATTACAGACGTAGTCCTCAATTTATGGAGTAAGATGTCAGTTTAGATAGTGAAAACTAAAAAACCCCATCAGAACAACAACAACAGAGTACAGCAAAACTGTTTTTTGTATTATTCATAATATTCTGTGTTTTGTAGCTCGGCACCTTTCGCACTCTTAAGTAATTTAGAGTTGAGCACACCAGTTCGTTGGTTGAGTTATTCACGTGTGGCCCAAGAAGACACATTTTTAAAAAAGTCAATAACAGCAGAAGACACAGCTGAATGTTAAGATGTAAAAAGCTGGCACGAAAATAATTATCTGTTTATCTACTTGTGGGAAAACAAACAAAAAAGAAACTTTTTCAGCCCCCAAAGTATTCTGGAGGCCAATTTCTAAAACAGTTTTCAAAACCAAAGTTTATAAAATAAGTTGTTTAAGATTTTGGATACATATATTATTTTTGGCAATTTTCAGTCTGTTGTTGTAGATGGTTATACATGGATTATGCTTCGTCACTGCAGATGTTACTTGACTGAGAGAATTATGTAGGCAGTGGGTGAACACGTCCAGGTCGGCCTTGCTTCTTTTTCTATGATTATGACTTGTACAGATCTGCAAGCTTCAGTTTGAATCCCGTTTTGTTTCTTCTTCAGGAAATCTTTAGAGCTAAGTAAATCGACACTTTGGAGCAAAAGCATATCTGAACTAGCCACTAAATAGTAAGTTGGTTCAGTGGTTTTACAGCAAGGTTGTGAGATATGAAGCCAATGCAACAACGCAACTGCCATAAAACTGCATTTCCTTGAAGGTCACTTGACTCCAAAGACTTCTATTGTAAAATGTTGAATTTTACACCAGACATAAATGCTAAATGCACAGTCTACTAACTGTGGTGTTGGTGTGAAGCGTTCAAAAATAATTAGCGTATAAATAACTAGGCTTTATGTGCGTTTTATCGTCGGTTTTTCTAAGATGTTTGTGCTCTTTGGTGAATCCTTTTGTAGGATTTTATTTGCAGATTACTTAGCACTAATTAACTGGGTCTTCTCAGCTACTGCATGTAGTCATGGTAACCATGCCCATCTTTTATATGTAGTCTGTAGTTTAAAGAAGGCTCATTATTCTCAATATTAAACTTGTGGCCAGACAAAGCATGGTACAATGTTTGACATGGGCTGAAGAAGCACATGCAGTCTTTAAAATTAGGTAATGATCATATTCATTCATAACATATAAAATATCCAGCACTCACACTTCATCTTAAGCTTTAAGCTAAAGACGTTTGTGCTTTTGTGGCTGTGAGTATGTCAGAAATTCGATCCTATGAACACTGAATATCCATTTTTATTATTTAGAAGCACTCTGTGATAAGTTGCCACATAAATGAACTTAATGGCATTTCTTTAGTGACTTTACAACCTGGCGTAAGGCTGCGACTTATAATTTACAACCTTCATTTTAAGAGACAGTAATTGTCTTTTCTGGTATAAATGTTGCTCTGCTCACTTCTCTTTAAAGAGAAGCCATAATTTCACAGTGGTGTCTGCATGAATTTCTAGGGTGAACCTGGCAAATGTCCAGCTTGACTATTTTATTTTATTTTATTTTACTGGCACAATTCACACAGCAAGCTGTTACATGACTGTTTTGCATTCAGTTATGTTTCATAATCTCAAACATTTCAACATTTGCAACATTACACCATTGTTCCAGTGAGCAAATTAAGACAAACAGAAACCCTTGAAGTGACTAAACTGAGGGTAAAACTGAATGTAGACTCGCTGGATTAAAATGAAAAACTCCAGTAAGGAAAGTTACCCGAGAAAGTTATGTTGAAGCCCTCATATGAAATGGAAAAGTCAGAGATGAATCGCAACTGGGCTTTGAAGTTGCCATAGAGACCAGCATTGATGTTGCTAGGCAACTCGTTGCCGGTCAGACGAGCCAGAGGTTGCAGGAAACTCCCATTCTCCGTAACCAAGAGGTAGTCATGTTGGTCCTCCAGGTGAAAAGAACTGAACTGAAACTGGACTCCTGTTAGAGACACAAGCACAGACGAGTCAGAAGACAGACAAAGTTTGCTTTATCCTCAGATGGTTCATGCACCTCGACTTATAATATGTATGAGTCATTATACTGGGACAGCAGCATATTCAAACTTTAATCAGTGACGATTTATTTTTGAGATCATTATTTTATTTGACTTTATTTTGGCAACATTTTACTTTTGACATTGCTTTCACCAAATTGCCTCCATATGGCGCCTGAATATTTTATAAGCCACAGAAAACAATGTATGTTTGTGGATGTAGCATAGCAGCAACTGAACCACTGAGCTTGCTGTACTGTCTCACACTCTGTCTGTCTCTATTAAGGAGTGTGGATCTCTGTGTATGTGTGTCTCTTGCCTTTCCCGTGGCTGACTTCAACGGTCCAGGTACAGTTGAGAGATGAAGGGTAGCTGTCTGGATAGCCGGGACTAAGGATGGTGCCCCAGGGACCTCTAACATCCCCACCACATAGAGCTGGATAGATTGAGAGAGACAGAGTGGGGGGAGAGAGGCAGAGGGAGGGAGATGAGCAGAGACAGGGGATGGAGGCAGAGAGAAGGTTAGCATCAGATTGTTGATAGCTAAAACAGATAATGTTTCCCTGTGGACCTTTAATACCACTTCTATAGTACGTACACACAAGCATACCCACACGCAAATGCTGCAAGAGGGGCAGAGGAAGACGGAGCAAAGGGGAGAGAGGGAGCATGAGAGAGAGACGGGGAGACATTTTCTCAGAAGTGGGTAGCAAGGTCTGCATGCAGTGTGAGCTCCAAACGTGTGTGCTTTCACACGTTGGGGAGTAGGAAAACACTGTTTCACTGTGTATTCCCTTACAACTTTCCTTTAAATGTTGAAGTCATATTTTTCAGATTTATTCCTCCCACTGTTGCACAGACATAAAATAATGACATAAATAATGTAAAATCTGCCACACACTGCACTGGAATGATAAATAATGCATCATTTGTTGTTTTTGTGGTATATTTTAATGTTCTTGAAACAAACCAACGCCTAACAATGATTAGCGACACAGATGACTGTTATTCCTTAAAAAGGTGAATAACACCAGTGACAAAAGCTATGTGGTTTTTTTTTCCTGTTTACAGAAATGCTGAGTTGAACTGTATGCCATTTATGCAAATTTGGTGATCTCTTCAATTTGTAGATTGTCTGCCAGGTATGGTGACTGTGACCACAATGCTCTGCATAGTACAAAAAGTGGCATGCTCACCAGACTGTAGCAGGTCTTGCATAAATATGGGAGGATTCTTGGTAGCCTGGATTCAGACAGGCTTTCTATGGACCTCGACATGCTCACATGCAGGTCCACTTGTGTGTCTGTAGTTTTTATGCACTAAATGATAGTTATTTCTAGCAGAACAGCAAATGCACATCTGTTTTGTTCAGTAACAACCTCCAGCTTCAAGATCCATATGGCTAACTTGATATTGCTGCAGTGATTAACCACAACCTCACAATCATACTGTGTTTCATTGCCTTTTTGCAAAGACAAGTTCAGATGTTCAGACTAGTTTCGCTGAATATTACATACATCAATCATCTGATATAGTTAGAGCTACTACCTAAAAGGCAAGGTTTATTGTTATATAACTAGTGGCCATCTGAACAATAACTGTGTGGAGGAGAAATCTGAAATATATTTGCAAGATTTTGTCGCTTTGCAATTCAGTGTCAGGAAACTGAGACATAAGCCGAAGAAAAACAAGGCTGGAATAATTTTTTATGTTACGTTTCCACAACATTAATGCTGCGTAATAGGTACATTGATTGTGTGCAAGAACTGTAAAATGTCCTTTGTCTGAAATATTTTTTCGGTTGAGTTTTATTCCAAGTGATTCAAGTCAGTGGTATTCGATGCAGTGAAGCAGGACAAATGTTTCCTGGAGACTACTTAAAACATTCAGAATCTCACAGCATGGCCACACTATGACCCGTGCTTGTGCCGAGATGCAGAGTTCAGACCAGGTCCAGAAAAGATTGGAAATGGCCGTAGCTCACTCTATGCATACTAATGCACGCAGACAGTATGTTGCCAGGTGCTCAATTTTTTGTTGCTCCACTTGCTTCATCTTACACTGGCCTGGCCGAACAGTCATTTTCTTTCACAATGCAGCTATAAAATGCCGTAAAAAGGAGTAAAAGAAGCAGGCAGAGGGTCAATCCTGAAAGTTCTGCTGAAATTTCTGTGAACAGGACATTTTTACCAGGAATTGTAGTGTGGAGCAGAAAACCACCAAATCTGACAACTACACCCCAGCTCAAATCTGTACAAACCCTTCCGTTGCTTCCTTTCTTGCTCACTCTTGCTGTAACTGCTACAACATATCAGGAATTGAAAATGTGCTCAAATCACAACAGGGGATCACTAACTTTACACTGAGCCACTGTGGTTTTAACACCAGCACCGAAAACAAGAGGAATGAGAAGTCAGGAGTGAGAATATTTCCAAACTAAACAAACACATAGATTCAAGCATACACTCGCACACATATAGAGCGCTATTAATTATTAACATTTTCTGCCACAAGTTGTTTATTTTGAAGGCTGGCCTGTGTGAGAAATTTGAAACACCGCATCAGATTTTTCTTTTTCCCCATTCACTTCATTCTTTCGCCCTCTGCCTTTTAGATCTGCCTTCAAATGCCTGGTCAAATACAGTATGTACTGCACTGCTGCAGAGGTCTGCAATGGTGAATACTTGCATCAAACAAATCTTTCAGCTAATAAAGTTAACATATATACAAGTAACCTCTGTGACCCCAAAGCCTACCCTTCAGAATTCTCAAAATGCTCAGTTTAAGAAAGTTTTTTCTTTTCCGCTTCTAATGTCGGTATGATATGATTATAACAGTCATGTCAAATGCACTGCTCTCACCGTCAATGCATACAGACCTATTTTTCTTGTTTTCTTCAGCAGCCATTTAGAAGAAAGCTGGCTCAAAGGGAAGGGCAGAGGGGCAGTAATGGCTTTTATCAGTAACGCAGGCTCAGAGACTTTACAAAGGTCTTGTGCGAAATAAATTATTTGAACTGTGAATCGTGTAAAACGACTCCAATGGACCCTAAGAATAAAAAACATGGACCTGGAAATGGGCATAATAGGTCCTATTCAAGTATAAATAGCACATATATGTTCGCTTCAAAAACTAAGCCATTGTGCTCGGCTGGCTGGGGTGATATTACTGTTATGTCTTCCATATTACATTATATACTTACTTGCCCTCATCTCTTCAAATGTAGAGTATGACGAACATTTGGTTTCTTGAAAAGCTTTCAAGGCTGAGTCGGCTGCCTTTGGTGATGTCTTGCTTGAATTTAATGTGCACTAGTTGTCAGTCATCACTCTATCCCATTTCTTACCAACTGCAGAAGCAAATAGTTCGTACACTTGTATGGGCACATATTGTGTAAACACCGTCTAATGGCTTTCAGTCTGCAAATTCCAGGCAGCCTGCTTGATGTTTGTATGCTCAAACTGCCTCCTAGGAGGAAACTGCTGCCAGTCCCAGGAACACTGCAATTCAAATGTGGTTCACAAGCGAATGAGCCAATAAGCTGAACCAAGCGAGCCAACGCATAACCGATGCAGCAGTGTTGCATCTTTCTCTTCACCCACCCCTCCTGCTCCACCATCGGAATACGAGAAAGAGTGAGACAGTCACTGAGAAAGAGGGAGAGACAGAGACAGGTTTCCCTACTCTCCCTACTCTCCCTACTCTCCCTACCTAACCCCACCCCCAACCCCCACCAACCTCACCCCTCCCAATTCATTTGAGAGAGAAGAGAGAGGATGTGACAGCCAACACAGGCTCTCGTCAACCTTACCTCAAACATTCCTGTGTTCGTGGTTCAGGCAGGAGAGGAGGTGACAGGAGGCACATGGATAAAAGCGCCGCACACACACACAAGCGCACACACACAAGCGCACACGCACGTACACAGTGCACATGCGTGCGCACACAGACACGAACACATGCACAGTACTTGCCCACAGATCTCTAATCTTCTCCTCAAATCATCTCCTATCAGCCACAGCAGCCTTCACTGCAAATTGTTCCTGCGTGTGTGTGTGTGTCTATGTGATCAACCAGTGGTGTGACTCAGCTCCCCAAACAGCGATGGTGGCTCAACTTCTCCCCTTTTACACACACCTCATCCACTTTGTGTCTTTTGTAATGGATAAGGCAGATAATCTGAAAAATGTTTTGGTCTATAGAAGTGATTATGACTTCGGTGGACTGTCTGATCATTCATGAGCAGTGGATACTTATACTGTAAAATATCCTTACCAGGACAGCAGCAAAGCTGACCTTGTGCTGCATTGTGAATGTGCTACCACAGAGCAGACTGCGCATATTGTCCAGTGTCTATATAACACTATGTCCAGCATTAAGACAAATGCTTCCCTTTTATTTAATGAACCTTATTATTGAATTAGATGTAAAATAGTGCTGTTATAATAATAATGCACAATAAAACAAAGCAAATCATTTTATCCTGTGAGTGTATCTAGCAGGGAATAGCTGCCCATTCCTACATAAGATACTAATACCGTCAATGCCAAATAAAAGGAAACAATCTTCTTTTTCTGAGTGAGCAGAGAATCAGCTTTTGCTCTAATGGAGAAGAACATTTAACAAACTTGCATGAGGTGTAACATTTTCCACAGTACACTCTGTTCTGAATTAGAAGCTCTTTTGAAATATTTACCATCACATGTAGGTAAGGGGTGGCTCCACCAGTGGTTCTTCTCGCACACTAGCGGCTCCTCATGACTGAGTCTATAACCAGAGTCACAACCAAACGACACCGTGGAGCCGATGGAAAAATCCTGTCCGTACCGAATACCGTTGACAGGGATGCCGGGGTCCAGACACGAGTAGCTGTCCACTGTGACGCCTGACAAAAAGAGTCACTTTGTTTGATTCAAAAATCATTTGAACATTACATGTTACATTAGATAAACAAAAATACAAAAATATGCAGTGCAAGGTAGACTGTTTGTTGTTTGATTATCATCATGGTAGTCCTGGTGACAGCCACTGAGGTGAGAACCACAACAGAAGTGGTTTTGTTTACCTTCTCAAGTGTTTACATGCCATCTGCTGTCAAATTGAACATGCACTTCAGAGAAAAATGAAGGTGGAGTTTGAAGATGCTGGCGGTCTACGCCATTAGTACTGAGTAAATGGAAGAAAAACAAGGGGGTGGATGGGTGGGTGGTTTGGGGTCTTCTTGCTTTTAACTCAGAGTTTAAAGTATATCTATCTTCTGTACAAATAATTAATGCTTTCATGTTTTGTTGAAAAATTCAGTTCAGGTGCCTGGGCACCTTACTTTGGAGATTTTCTGGTCACACCCAACTGGGAGGAGACCCTGGGGTAGACTCTGAACCCAGTGGAGAGACTGCACATATCTCATCTGGCCTGGGAACACTTTGGAGTCCTCCAGGAGGAACTGGGGGAGCCTGTGGCTTGAATACCCTGCTCATGCCAGTGCCAGCAACACCCAAATTCAATTTCTTTGTGGTCTAACCTAGTGTGAATGTGGTCAGAAGCATACTTTTAAGAATTTGTCTAAAAATACACAATATAAAATATATTTAACAAAGTATCTTCATATGAATAGATCAGTTTTAAATGCACGTGTATTTTTCATTTTTTTGTGTAAAATTTGCAGCTATAAACGCATATGCACATGTGCACATACTATATGTGCATAGATATATAGTGTATGCATCTAACTTACTTTCATAGAGTATTCTGAAGCCAGCATTTGACCGGCTGTTATCAGTGGTAAACAGCAGATAAAGAAAGTTGCTGCTGCTGAAAAGGAACTGGGGGACTTGGGTGCCATTGAAGGAGCCAACCAGAGGAGACAGGAGGTTTGGACCATCATGGATCTCCAAGAAGTCATAACCCAGTTCTGTCTGGAACCTGTGAAGATAAAATGTCAGGACATTATATTATAGCTGATTGTGATTTAAAAACACTGATGAGATAATGAAAAGTTCTTTAAAGGTTTCACATCATTTACAGGTTTTGGAGCCAATTTTTTCACCATAAATACACTTTACGATTAGTAAACAACAATCTATGTCTCGGCTCTACCAGCAGTTCACAGCCCAGAGAACACATCATTTGAACAAAAATATTGCCTGCCTTCCTAGTCAAAAGACAGCTTTGTCAAAAATTTACAGCCTAGAGAATTATGAGTCATGTGATATTGTAGGCGAATGTCCATAAACTTTAAATCTTGTAAATCTTCATTCTTGCTTGTTCAAAGCTCTTTCTAATATTCAGAATCAAAGAGTTACTGTATGCCACCCACCTGTCAAATGTGATTTTGATGGCACGTCCAGGTTCTGCTTCAATCACCCACTCACAGTTAAGGGAGTCTTTGTAATAACCAGGCCACCCAGGAGATAATATCACTCCACTTGGAGCCGAATAGTGGCCTCCACATGGGGCTGTGAGGGGAGAATAAAGAGGCAAGTGAGAGAAGAAGTACAGGACACCCAATGTGTCCAAGTACAAATTAATGTATAACAAAAGAAATTACAATACTGTGCAAAAGATTTGAGTCGCTGCTCACTTGCAGTAATACACTGAAACATGTAAATGATGGAAGTCCAGTGTATAAGGCAAAAACAGAGTGTGTACAATTCTAATAAAGTAGAAAGTCAATATTTGATCATCTTCATTCATCAGCACAACCTGAACTGACTTTGTAAGAAATTACAATAAAGCTTGACTGTGGTCATTTAGAAGTAGACATTCAACCCCACACTGCTTGAATAATGTTGAGGTCCAGGCTCTGGGGAGACCAATACATGACTGATACTAAAATGCAGCCCTAAACCACGACAGAGCCTCCACTGTGGGTGTGACACTTTCATCTGACCTCCTCTGGATATATTGATGCGTCATTCAAGTCCTGTTTCAGGTCTTTATTGGATTTTATTTCATATTTCTTCAGGACATGACTTTAAATCACCTAATGTAGATCATTTTTAGTCACTTCAGTTTTTGTCCTCCACTTGTCCAGTTTCCTCAGTTTTTTTAAGGGCAGACTGTACACCATGCTATGCCAAGTTTTTAGCTAATAGTGCTTTTTGAATCATCTCGCTGATGTCAAAATGCTATTTTGTGCTGGTCAGTTGTGTTGTCTTTTGTTGGGTTTTTTTGGGGGTTTTTTAAGATTCAATTAATAAATGATGGGTGAGTGTTGCACAGTACTGTATATTTAGTCAAGTGTAGCAAATCAGGCCCACCTGCTACTAATAAGTAGGTATTTTTATATTTATATTTACATTTTTATCGTTTTCTTTTTTACATTGGAGTTGTGCAAAAGCATAACTTCAATTTTACTATTTATTTTGAAGACAGTGGACTTCTGTGGACTTCATAATCTTGGGTCAAAAGGAAACACGATTTCCACACTTCTTTTTTCTTTGAGCTGCAAAAAAGTTATATTATGTTCACCAGCTGGACACTAACACTGTTGGCTTTTGGCTGACAGCAAGCTGAAAAATGAAAAATCTGCTAAAATATTTATTGAAAATGAGGGAAAGGGAAGAGAACAGTTTTATGCATATAAGTTAAATTGTCAGTGCGATTAACATTTTCCACACTAGACGCGGGTATTTGATGCTTTGGCCAAATAGCATATACATAGCATACTGTAGGTTTAATTACCATTTAAATACTCCAAAAAACATGCAACAGATTCAGATTCTTGCCCTTGACAGAGATTCTGATGAAGCAACCCACAGCTTTGAATATTTAATAAAAATAAAGATAAATTGTGTGCTCAGAAATATGTCTACAGTACATGATGCAAGGCTAACATAAATTATTCATATTATGTAAATATACACGAACACTTAAAAGGAACATGAACAATCACTCAACAGTTATTACAATGTAGTATTAGCCTAGAGCCATTCTGCTGCACTCTTTTTTTCCAAGTTTATTTAAACTTTAACTAAGCGTCTCAAGTCAATTTGTTCTAGTCTGTACCTCCTGAATACAAGTAAGTGGATTTTCTATCCAAGTGGTTATAGACACACATTAGATACAATGGATCTTGGGACTTTAAATGACCTGGAGCATAATTAACACAACCCTTCTTTGTACTATCAAAGGCTCTGTCACCAATAGCTGTGTTGAAAATATCTTGAGCTAATTATATTTACCACTGGAGCAATCTCAAAAGCACTTGTGCTCTAGCGAACATCTCTTCATTCTGTTTGAGAATCGCAGGTCAAATTCGCATTTTACTTTTCTGTACTCAACAACTTTTACAGAAGCTGTTGATTACACTCTGAACTTATGCGACTTTACTTTAAGGTAATAATATAAATAACTTCAGGCAAAGTGCTGCGCCGCGACTTTACTTGACATTTAAAGAAGTCACAGTTCTGTTTAACACATTCACATAGTGTCCAGTGTCTTTACTTTCACTTTTAGTTGCCGGTCATCTCTGCTGCACTCCTTCCACACAGAGAGAATTTTAAATTGCCAAGTACTTCTACAGACAGAATGTTGGTAAGCTATTAGCTATTTGTGTGGCAGCAGTTTATTAACAGTTATTTCCCTGGGTGTTTAGGTTAACTGGCCACCTCCATATTTTTCCTTCTGTTGAACTGACAGGATATAATTTCTGCCTCCACAGAGTTTTAACAGCATTAATGATGAGATCTTGGATAGCATATTGTTCCCTAGTTAATAGTTTAAGCAGCAATCCAGCCAATATTTACCTTCACATTTAGGAATAGGCCCACTCCACATGACTTTTCCTCTTTCTAACTGACAGGAGATGGTCTCAGTTCCTTGGGTTTTGATAAAACCGTCCTCACAAACCACAGAGATGGAGCTGCCAAGCTGGAAGCTATCTCCAAAGCGGCGAGCGTTGATGGGAATGCCAGGGTCTGGGCACTCATTATGGCCAAATGCTGTGGTAAAAAAGTTACAAGGAGACACAGATATGATGAGGGAGATATTGGAGACTAGCGCTTCACATAGAGAGACAGACACACACACGAGAAATGTTATTAAAGAATATGAGACCTATACTTTACAGCCATTCACAGGCTATTTTGCTCATCATTTTGATGAAATATTTCAGAAGTGATGATACAGATCTATATGCTGCTACTTGAAGTCTTCTGCTGTTCGGTCCTTGCCAGCATAATATCTAAAAGTTCTCTTGTCTGTTTTATGCTCCCGTCATGTTTTTTGCACATATGATCATTGCTCATAATACAGTATGTTTGCTTGATGCTTGATGCCTATGAATGCTCATGTTTTGCCAGTTGAAGCAGCTTGGTGTTTTTAGTTGATAAAGAATTAGAGATGCAGTCATAGAAAAAAAAATAAAGTCATATACACAAAATGATGTGAGATGATATCGCAAATAGAGTGTGAGAAAACTCGTGGACAGAACACTTTGGCAGATATGTTTGCCGTCAAACCCAGCCTGATGCAAAGATCAATATCAATTTCCATTTCTGTTGCCTGGGATCCAGACGTGTTTTGCCTAAATTAGCTCAAAGACTGCAAGCGGGGGCAAGATCTTTTTTGGTGTACATGCTGTATCCTGATGTCTTATAAGCTAGTCAACAACGCATCACATAGATTTTGATCAGCTCCAAAGATTTGCACAGATGACAACAATGTAAGGGAGACGGAGCTTCTAACTGCGGGTAAAATTCTAATGTCTATTCTAATGCAGGTTAAAGAGTCATGATATGATGTTTAAAAAAAGACCATTTATGAATTTTTGGAGGATTTATTTTTTTTCACTTTTGACGGAAATAGGCTGACTGTTTCCTCTTGTTTCAAGTCTTTCAAGCCTAAATACATCCTGGACCTCTCTATGTACTAGATGCACAGAGATGAAAATGGTATCCATCTTGTCATCTGAGTCTACGTTTGACAACAAACAAGCAAAAAATTGCCCAAAAACGTTCCTTTAAAGCTTCTCTTGCCTTTGCTACTACTTTGTTCTGCAACCTACACCTCTATTCTTAGCTGCTATAATAATCACAGGACCTCTCTTCTATAACCCGTTGTCTTCAGCACTACTGAAACTTCTAGTTGGGAGTGAATTAAAAGAGCTTTATCTAAATCAAACTGAAATATTTACTACATGGTTTTCAACATCTTGGTTAGAAGTTATGCCAAGATTTACATGGAGCTCTTTGCAGATGTCTTGAGCCACCCCTCATTTACGTTGCTAGGAAAATAGGGAATATGTACAGCGATTTACTGAAAAGTGCAAACATACATCCAAATGAAGCATATAAAGCAAAACCACACTTGTTTGTACAATCCTAATGGGCCTGGAAGTCAAAATTTGGTATGGTCACCAACACAAGTAAGCAAACTAGTTTTCTAGGCTTCTTGAAGGACATTTAAGGCTCTTCTTTGGATGTTGGCTGCTTTTTGTTCTGTTCTCTGTCAAGATGATGCCACAATGCTTCAACAATTTTTAGGTCAGGTCTCTGGGGAGGCTGATCCATGACTGATAGAGTTCCACTGTCTCTTTTTTCCAGGTATTATTTTACTGCATTGGGATTGTATTTGGGACCACTGTCATGGTGAAAAATGAAGCTGTTACAGGTGTTCAGATCATTTCCAGATGGTACTGAATGGTGATGGTGCTTTTCTGCATTCATAATACCAATAATTTTGATAAGATCCCCAACATCACTGGATGAAATGAAGCCCCAAACCATGAGGTTTGCGTTACGTCGGTTCATCATTTGAGTTAGTGCTTTTTTATGCTTGAATTATTTATCGGTCAGTCTCGAGTAACTTTCCTCTGATAATGGCCAAGTACAAGGATAGGAGTGAAAATGAATGAAAGAAACACAGCCTATTGTCCAAAGGAAAACCTTGAAAGACCTTCAGAAAGCCTGGAGAACTAATGCTCAAGATCACTTTAAAGATCACTTTACAAGAAAGTCTGACTCCTTGGAAGTAAAATATAATGAATTGCTTCAAAATTAACAGTGCCTTTATTCCTGTGTTTCTGGAGTTTGACCTTCTCAAATGAAAAAAAATATGACTATAAATTAAATTTCAGATTTCAAGCTTAACTTGGATTTCGTTCATGAAAAGCATTTTATGATAATTCTATTTTTAGCAGAGAAAACAAAGTTGCTCATTTGCCTAGATTTAGGCCAAAGAAAGAGGATGGAATACATACTACTGTATGTGATATTAAATCCTCTTCCTGACATAGAGTGATCAGCCTGAAACTCCAGCCTCAGTGTGTTGGTATTAGACGTCAGATGGGAGGGACTCTCAGCTCCAGAGAACCTCCCAATGACCGTGGCATCATTTGTCTCGCCATCTTTCACTGTTAGGGAATCATAAGGTGCCTCAAGGTCAAAGTCATTAAATGCCAAGTGTATTCTGGAGCCCGGATCTGATTGGATGAGCCAAACACAGTTCATGTTGTTCCCATAGCCTTCTGGGTAATCCGGTGAGAGGACGGTTCCTGAGGGAGCAGTGAAGTTGGACATGCAGGGGACTGTGGGAGGAAGAGAATTACAAAATCACAGACAGTAACAGACAGAGAGACAGACAATTTTCAGAAAGCATATGAGGGAGAGGAAAGGCATACAGGGAGAGAAATTTTCTGTTAAATATTCATCTCCACAGCGTCATCGGTCATCATGCGCCCCAGGCCATAATAAACTCTGTACTGTCGCCTCAGTGACAGGTCACAATGAAATTTATCAACATCACAGCAGTGCACATGCCACATTTTTTTAGTTCAATCCAATGCTGTCATATACCTGAAAACCAATTACAAATAATTCTAACACTTACATATGCATATAGGGATATTTGCAGACCACTGATTGTTGTCTTGGCAGGAGATCGTTTTTTCTCCAATCAGCTCAAACCCAAACTGGCATTCAAATCTCAGGATTCCTCCATTTGAAAAGTTGTCACCTTCTCTTATTCCATAGAGAGGAGTTCCAGGGTCTCCACAACTCTCTTTGTCTATTTCTGGAATGACACAGATTCAAAAGAAGACATGAACAGCAGCATGGTCCCCAAAGACGGCTATAAACAGTCCATGTTGACAGGAATCCTAACCTAAACCGTTAAGATCATATGCTATACACTTCAGTCACTGTGAAAAAACAACCCATAAAAAGATAACATGAAAAATGGCAAAAAAATCCAGCTGCCAAGTAGATGAAACATAAAGTAATTTGATCATTCAGCATGAAAAGAAGAAAAAGAGTAGCACATACCAAAGGAAAACTGAAGAAAGAGCTGGGACTGACATAAAGTGCTCACTACATACAGCCCAGCAATAGAAAACAACTTTACTGAGACAATTTGTGAGTACTGCAGTCACAGAGGTTGCCAAACTTGGTCAAAGTGTTGGGAAAATTTTGTGAAACTAGCTACTTGTTTACAATCATTACTTGATTCTTATTTGCATTATTTACATATCACTTTTGTAATACTTCTATCATCATTTGTTTTTTACAAGATCTTGCCTGTAACCCATGACGGTACAATCTGACAGCAGTAGAGCAGCGGTCCCCAACCTCTGGGCCACGGACCAGTACTGATCCGTGAGTCGTTTGGTACTGGGCTGTGAGAGGTGAGGCTTGGGCGTGAAACTTATGGTTTTTGGGGGTTTTATTGTTATTTTTAAATCGTTTTTATTGTTAACTCAGTTTCCCTGGGTCTTTTCCCATGTGCTATGAATAAATCATCTTTTTTTGGCACCGGTATTGGTTTTATTTTGTTGTATTTATCCGCGACACCTTAAAGGCCGGTCCGTGAAAATATTGTCGGACATAAACCGGTCCGTGGCACAAAAAAGGTTAGGGACCGCGGCAGTAGAGGACACCTTGGGTCACGTGGACGGTACTTTTGAAGTAGTTTTTGGTGTTATGAAGGAACTCAAGGGTGACAAGACACTGTAAACTTTAGACCTTATATCTGCAACTCAGCTTTACACCTGTTACTTCAGTTTTGTCACTTAAGCTAAATTATAAATTAACTGTTTTTGACAGCCAGCACACCGAGTGTTTCTTCCCAGAGTCTGGCCTTAACAACATTTGTGCAACCATGCAGTGCTATCAGTCTCAAATCCTCCGTGGTTATCTTACTGTGTTGTGCAACACTATGTCATGCTACAAGAGCTCATCATCCATTTTGAACAGAAACACACTGCCAACTGAATCTAGTCTTACTCGAAGGTGATTGGCTCTTGTTTCGCTGAGTCAGGCGAATTTCTGAAATGCATCTGCTTCTCAGTTCATGTAGCCTGGAGCAGATTTTGTATCCCTCTCTTTCTGTTTCCTCCTTCCCCTGAGTTTGCAAGTATTCATGACACATCTTTTTTTTAACATTGACTCTGACCATAAGGTTGGACAGATCCTTTTTCTGATTCTACATAAAGGCTCCACTGTGTCACCATAACTCTTTATAATATGTTGTATACGGGATATCAGGAAACATACTTTCTATTTTCCCAGCCTTCCTCTCCTTTAATCCCCTGCTCTGCTTTCCTGTTTTCAGCATTATTTACAGGAGTGGCCCATGGCACGAAGCAAAGGTGTGTGTGTCTTTTTGAGTGTGTGCGCGTTTCTGTGTGTTTCACTGTTGCTGCGAATGTGTGTCTCGGTGTGCGTGCTTGTGATGTATTGCATTAATTTCCATCATGACATCGTCTTTATGAGACCCACAGACTCAACCAATCACAGCCTGCCTAACACACTTGCTTGCACGTGAACACACACACACACACACACACACACAGATGCAAAGACACCTAGCGAAGGAATTGAGAACAAATTACTTTGGAGAGAAAGCGGCACGCTGTC